>NC_056743.1:674768937-674998937 GCF_019279795.1 Protopterus annectens | reverse complement strand
AAAAATGATGATCAAAGGTAGAAATTCAATGTTTCTGTTCAGCTTTAATTTTCCTGGCATCCTTTCAACACACCTTTCCTAACAAACACAGCACAGTAGTAATCATCTAGGAAATAACACAAAAAAGACAGGGCCCAAGACGCCATAGGGTTACAGATGCTCTGGGATGCACTTTAAAGCATTTTCCAAACCTTTTAATCCAGTGGTGGCCTAAACACAAATCATGAGTAAGAAAAGAATTTCAGTCTTATTTTTATTGTCTTTCAAGGAAGGTATTAAGTTGTGCCCAAGGCTAAATGGTCAAAGCTGAAAAATAGGAGCTCATAATAAGCTAACAAGCCAGCTGTTGTGAGGATATACAGGTCTGTCCCAGAATACTGCCTGCCTCCCTAACCTCCCTCCCAAAAAAGACAGTCACTGCCTATGTATCCCACTGGTGCTAGGTTGGGATGAAATCAGAGGTACAAACTGCCACAGTCATGTATTTCAAGTGACTGCTGACATATATATACATAGCATGCCTCCTCACTCCTCACCCATAGCTGCCATAGACAGCCACCAGTATGCATTCATTGATGTATGATTGTGAAGAAAGTGAAACAAATAATGATTACAGTAATGTACTCTACTTCATTGCTCCTAGACAGTACACTGCCCCTAAAAAGTTGTAGTAACCTTTTTTGTAGACCTGTGAGGTCTGTCAGAAAAGTAAAACAAACATTAACCACACTATCCTTAGGCCAAACATAAGCTATACTGATCTCCTGTGCACACCTCTAAGGTTTTACAGTGATGAAGACTGAAGAAGTAATAACCACAAAATCCCCAGCCCCACCCCCACACATGTAAGCTGAAGTAGTTTTCTGTACACACACATCTAAGCAGGGCTGGCTTTAGAATGGATGTAGTTGAGAGCAGTAGTGGCCGTTATCAGCTTTATCCAAACAGGGTCATATCACAGCCCTGTTCAGGTTAAAGAGCAGAATCAGAAAATTAATACATGTTTTTCTCCTCATTTTCCCCAACCAGAAACAGCTTTTGTGAGGCCCCCCACACAGTCAAGGATGATTAAGAGAGCCTCCTGTATCCATTTATACAGTCTAGAGAGTCTGGGCCACCAGAATCCTAGAAGATCTAAGTGTCTGAATGTTTTATGATATATTTTATGCCTTACGTTTGAAATATAATTACTTGTTAGTTGTATTTTTAGTGATACTCAAGAATAACATATGTGTCCTAGCATTACTGGGTATGTGCACAGATAAAAATCAGTGATATTGTTTACAAACACACACACAAGTATAAGCCATAGCAATATTAGTCTTGTACTTATTTCAGCAAATAGCAATACATTGTGCAACACTGATACTCCTACACCAAATCAGTGACTGCTGTTTAGCAGTCATCAAACAGCAGCAGGGGTAAGTCACTTTTATTTACCTAATTGAGGAGTAATGCATATATGTCACTGTCACCGATTTCACAGACCTTCCCTAACTTTGCTTATTATAATTTTGCTCTGTCTTTTGTAAAAAGGTTGATTTGCTGGTAAATCATTTTAATTACAGTCAGTCAATAAATCCAGACATCAGAGTTTTATACTTATTGTCCAAAAAATGCATGTTGATGCAATAGCTGTTATTCTATTAACTTTTTAAGTAAATTAGAGTAATATTTAAAGTGTGTTCTTGATTTTGGAACTTTATTTTGCTATTATTTTTGTAACCGAGATAAATTCTTCGGCAAAGAAATTGAGAGTTATAGTATTGGGCATTCTGCCAGTATTTATAAAACTCCATGAAAGAGAAAACCATCCCTGAGAAGGTATGCACTGAGATCGGTCACTCTGGGCTATTGATCTCTCTAGTACTTATCTTGCTCATGTCCATTATCAGCTTGATCCTAAAAGGGTCATATCACAGCCATGTTCAGGTTAAGGACCATAATCGTGAAATTAATACATTTTTTAATCCTTATTTTTTCCCAAGCAGCAGCAGCTTTGGTGGGGCCCCCACACAGTCAAGGATGACTAAAGGACCCCTTGCAGCCACGGGTATTGTAGGTAGCTAATGCTGGCTATGTTGTTAGATTTAGTGGAAATAATGTCCACCAGTAGGGTTTGTGGCACTACATCAGTGGTAAAATATTTAATGGAATTATAAAGCCTGTTACCTGATAAAATACTGTTACTATAACCAGAGATATCTTTGAATTTTAAAGGAAACAAAAATAAAAGTCATTATCCACCTAGCTTCTTAAGTATACAAGATTGCTGTAATAGCTTTTGTTGTTTTAACAGGCACGTTACAAAATATGAGGATAATATAACTTGCTGTGGTTGGGGGCGCCCCAGGAACTGGGGGCCCCCAGCGACCACAGGGTTCGCTGGTGCCTAAAGCCAGCTATGTTTATAATACTGAGTGGTTTTCCTGCCAGCAGAAGTGTTTGAATGTTTATTTAATTGATTCTGACAGAAGTACTTGGTAGTAGATGACGAAGCAGTGGGGAGTGAGAATTTGCCATTTCCCCACTGTTGTGCGATTTTGGAGTTAGTATATATAATTAGCAGGGGGTGCAGGGGGACTTGATCCATGCAAAAAAAAAAAAAAAAAAATGTGAGTTTTATGTTTTTTATCTTTGTGTGTTTAGTTGCGATCATATGAGATTGATGTTTTAGCGTTCAATATTTGTGTACTTTCGATATTTCAAAGTATATCCTATAAACTATCTAGGCAATAAAATAGTTTAAATAATGAAATTGATAAACTGAGCCAATAAAGTCATACAAAGTTGAAACATTTATATTCTGTTAGGAAATGAAGGAATTGAGAGTGATTTTAGGTAAGACGCTGCACTTATCAAGTGAAGATTATAAACTTGCACTGTAGTGAGATGATAGGAATAAAGGGACTTGTAAAACCTTGAAAGTAATTTACTGCTCATTGCTGAGGTTTATGTGTAATTGTGGTTATTGTGATGTTCACAGTCATCACTGCCCACTATGTAAGCAAGTTAAAGAATATTAGAAAGTAGTAAAAAATATAATCTAATGGGCAGTTTAGTGTATAAAGTATATCATAAAACATTACACCGACAATAACCAAATCCTGTCTTAAGTCTGAAAACTACAAGACAGTTTATTTTTACCTTGGAGAACACTGATTTATAATAAAGTTACAACACAGAAGTCTACTGTTTTATGTTCTTATATTACTGAAACTACTGCCTTAACAGGTATGCGTTAATATAGTTTTGGTTGGGTTGAAAAGTAATGAAATATTATTTCAGTGTTGTTGACATTGTTGATTATAATTGTTACTGTTAATTATGTTTTATGTGAACTTGGAATCATGAAAAAGGAACATACAGCCTATTGTTTTTCCAAGTCTAAATAGACTAAAATGAAATATATCTGTGTGTGTGTGTGTGTGTGTGTGTGTGTGTGTGTGTGTGTGTGTGTGTGTGTGTGTGTGGTAGCTTATACAGGTAGGGTCTGCATGGTATCACTGAGGCTGCTTATTGATATTTGCATAGTTGCCAGACCTATGTAATTACATTACAATGACATGTCAGATGCCAGACTTAGTGTGTTGAAGTGTTATTCATGCTGTTCTGCACATCACCAGTACATCTGCGGTATATTAACATGTCTGTTCTGCAGTCCTAAATACCCATTCTTTATGAAGTGAATACATATGGGATTAGTAGTGCTTTTTCATACATACTAGCCCTACATATTATGTATTGTGTCTGTGATTCATGTCCATAGCCATGATTTTTTTTTTTGTTATAGCTTAACAAATCTATTGCTCTCAGGGTAGTAAGATACAGACTACAGACATAGATATTAAAGCCCAAACTAGAATAGCTAAAAATAGAAAGACTGCATACCTTAGAACTGTTTCTCATGCTGGAAAAAATAATTTGCTATACAGGCATTTGATACTCGTAACAATGAGTAACATTAAATATTTTCAAGCACTAGTATAATGCAGTAAATCTAAATAAAAGGTTGCATGAAAATCTGTTGAAACCAGTAGTTGTTTTTGCAGTAAAAATGTGGCATACATTTAGAACACCTGTATTTTTTTCCAATAAAGATACAGCAAAGATGTGAAATGTGAAAAAATATACATAAAACCTGTATTTTTAGTAAAATGCAGGAAAGCTTTAAAAAGTGAAAATGTTTCAGACACACAAACACGCACACACACGCATGCACACACACAAACACAAGCACCCCCCCCCCACACACACACACACACACACACACACAAGCACCCCCCCCCACACACACATACACACGCTTTGCCAAACTCATTTTCCACTTGCCCCAAGTGCCATCACAGTTTTCTATGCACTTGCATTATACAGTACTACTTTTCATCAAATCCAAAATCCAGCTAAACTTTCCCTAAAAATGGTTATAACATTTAGTATTAGCCTCGTCCTCTTTTATTTATCTATTTGGTGTCTTTCCACCACCATAATCATTTAAGTGGATTTACTTGCTCTTACTGGTCATTTCTGAGGCCAGACCATATATGTATGTACACACACACACACACACACACACACACACACACACACACACACACACACACACACACACACGCACACACGCACGCACGCACACGCACACACACACACACACACACACACACACACACACACACACACACACACACACACACACACACACATACACCCCTGAAAAAAGCCAACAGATGCAAGCTAATGGTTTACTGAGTTCACTAAAGAATTCTAGTCACTGTCTGTGCAGCTGCCTCCTCCTTTCCTGTTTCTTATCCTTTATTCCAAGCATTCTTGAACCTCTGTGTTTTATTCTATCTTGCTACTGCCTCAGATAGCATATTTTTGGAGGCCAAATCTTCATCTGTTTGAAATAATACTTGTCTCTTGAATTGTTCTTTCCTATAACAGACATCCGTGCAGCCTTCTCTTCCTCTGACCATCCAGTTTAATTGGTCATACAACACCTCATGAGCAAACAACTCGGTGCACACAGATCTTATCCTGATTACAAAAAAAATGTCACATGAAAAACACCCAGGATCAGACCATCAAGTAACAACCAATCACACTGAAACACTCCCATACTAAGTGACAAAAAAAGATTGCCAACAAGCTGACAACTAACAATCACTCTACTGAACATTTTTGGGTGGGGGGAGGCAATCCTTCCTGTAGCCCTGTGTGAGAGCTGCCTCTCACACATTCCCTGCAATTTACACATACTAATTCTGAGATTGTGCAAGCTTAAAGAAAGAGAAAACCAATAGTGTGTTAGAACAGCTGTTTACACTCTTTTCGTTGCTTGCATGATCTCAAGTTATCAGCAGACAAATGACATTGTACTGCTTGGTAATTGTGACTTGGGATCACTGACAGTACTCTGTGAGTGAGGCTTTCAATCAGTCAGCATTCATTGATCAGGTCCAAGATAAAATGTCCCATTACCCTTCAGTGTTGCCCCCTTTGGCAGTGCATTGTGTCAGAATTCTATCCCTCTTCTCTCATTCATCGTATGCATACCCTGTTGTCTACGTGTCTCCTCATAAAAAAAACTTCGATATTCTTCACTACTTGGTAACTGTACTGAATTCATTGTACCAGGCCAAGCTTCTACATGACTGCCAGAATTGGACACAGTATGCCACATGTAGCACCCAACCGCCAGAACTGAACACAGTACGCCACATGTAGTACCTGACTAACAGAACTGGACACAGTATGCCACATGTAGCACCTGACTGCCAAAACTGGACACAATACACCACATGTAGCCTTACAGTACCTGTGCAATGGAAAGGCCACCTCCAGTACCTGTGACACCTGTTTCTAGGGTATACAGCCCATCCTTCTGCACCATACCACACCATATCATATCATATCTAAAGCATTAGCCCCTATCCCTTCTAGGCCAAAAACAGAACAACCAAGAATGCTTTAAGCACTCTTGTAGTCCATATATTACATATTCCTTGGAAGAATATTCAGAAATATCTCCACCAATGTCATATCCTTAGCCTGATTTTGCTTCCAGAACTGGTTGCAGCTATGCAGAAATAGCCTCATAAGTCCCCTTCACCACCATAATTTTTTATGACACAGAATAATTAAGCATAGGTGTGAGTGAGGACCTTCACATTTTTATCAGTTAGTAAGCTCCAACCCACTAGCTGATCTCCAACCTATACATTTTCCCCTTGGACCTAACAATCAAAATATGTCATACAGTTTTTGTAATTTAATCTTTTTTATCTAACTTATTTTTGTTGACTTTTTGACAGTGAATATTACTTAAAGTTATGTATTAAATTCACCCATTTTATATAGCATTTCTTCTGATTATAATTCAGATGTCTGGATTAGTAAAGGACAATTAAGACAAAATGTATTTACAGACAACTAATGCCAGAGGCATTTTTTAGAAAATGTGATATTTTAGCACAGTTCAATAATTAATTGCTTATATTCCCTGTAGGTTTTGTCCCTATTTCTTTAAATCACAGGATATTAGCTATAAAATGTAATTTTAACGCAGTCTATGATAATTACTCATGAATGCCTGACACTGACATTAAAGTTATGATATTGCTGTGGAACTAATTAAAATGTCACAGGGTGGAGATAATCACATGTAGTACAGAAATAAACATTTTATATGCATATACATCAGCGAACACTGAAAGGTAAAGCTATGAGCTGTTAACAAGCTTCACCTTGTAGTCTTGGGTTTGATTCACTCAGCTTCCATTTGCCTACTGTGTGACTTGCAGCAAGTCACTTACTTAGTCAGTGCTCATGGGCTAAGCCTGAAAAGGTTGATGTGAATCATTGCTGTGCCTTGGTTAACAAAAATTGAAAGAAAGATAGATAGATAGATAGATAGATAGATAGATAGATAGATAGATAGATAGATAGATAGATAGATAGACAGCCACATTAAAGTCAAAGTCAAATTAAACTTTATTGTCATTCAGAAATCACACAAGTGCAAAAAAAGAAATGATGCGTCTCCGGACTCATGTGCAGACAATACATAGACTATTTTCACAGATGTTTACACATATAACACCTAGCTATTACATCATAGACATGCAGGTAGACAGACTAGTATTGCACATAATTAGAAACACATTTTAATACATTACTACAGTGGGATGCACTCGCTGTGATGGAGTGCTTCACTTCTCTCTAGTGAGGAGGAGTTAACTGTTTCCAACTCTTATACCAGCCAGTAGTAGGCACATCAGGAAATTACTTGAAAAAAAAGCACAGATATTGAGAGTTATGAGATACAGATGGCATTCTTCCATCTTGAATCTAATCACCAGGACAATGGCAGAGGAAATTATGCCAAAATGCTGAAATAGAAGGCACAGTAATACCCATTCACTAGAGAGCATCAGGCAGTTAGTTGGCATCTGCTGTCATATCACTCCCTAAGTCCCACAGCAAGTGGGCAAGTAAAAAAAAAAAAACCTAGACCATCTCCCACCGCATGGCCTCCACTGTAACATGCAAAGAGCATAATCTTGTCCCTTGACGTGGAGGGACACTGCCTTGGTTAAAAATGTAAACAGTAATAGCACAAACAAATGACTACACATGATAACAGTAATAGCACAAACAAATGACTGCACATGGTAACAGTAATAGCACAAACAAATGACTGCACATGGTAACAGTAATAGCACAAACAAATAACCGCACATGGTAGCAGTAATAGCACAAACAAATGACTGCACATGGTAACAGTAATAGCACAAACAAATGACCATACATGGCAACAATAATAGCACAAACAAATGACCGCACATGGTAACAGTAAAAGCACAAACAAATGACCGCACATGGTAGCAGTAATAGCACAAAATGACCGCGCGTGGTAACAGTAATAGCACAAACAAATGACCGCACATGGTAGCAGTAATAGCACAAACAAATGGCCGCGCATGGTAACAGTAATAGCACAAACAAATGACCGCACATGGTAACAGTAATAGCACAAACAAATGATTGCACATGGTGGTGGTGCACTTTGTAGATCTATGTAGGGCATTCAGAGATGTGAGAGCCAATTCCCTTAATCCTTGCCACACCTCTCAAGTGTACAGATTTTCACAGAATGTCCACATTTTAGCCTCATATTTTTGGTCCATTTTTCATAAAATTGCGGTTTTCTGGCAGTTAGTGGCAAATCATTAAAGACTGACATTAAAAAATAATAACAGACAGTTGAGGTTCAAAATTCATAGCATTCTGAAAATTCATGCTAATGCAAAACCTGCTATTCTATCAACATTCTAAGTTTGTAAGAGCAATATTTAAAATCCGTCCCTATTTTTAGGCCTTTGTTCCACTTTTATTTATGGCTTTGTCCACATTTCTTGCTCTAAGAGTTTGAGAGGTATGGTCCTTGTTTGATTTGATGTAGGGGAGGGGCCAGACAGTACCGTGGAAGTTTGCTTTACCTTAGTCATAATATATAACAATGAACTCACATCAAGAGCGTAGAAAATAAAATTTTAATCAAAGACAAGAAAGCTTTCGGGTATAACCCTTCTACATAAGTTGTCACCTAAAAGACAGATGTAATTTAGGTGATAACTTATGCAGGTTGTTTTACATTAAAATGTTAGCTGTGTTTTAAGAATGCTTTTAAACTAATTGCTTAATTGTTTAATTATTGGCTTGCCATTGGTGGGTTGTGTCACTTACTGTTATTTATTTGAGAACATTATTTCATTGTTGAATTGCACTGAAGAAGGGTTATATATAGTGCCTTTTTTAGGCAAGGCTCAAATGACAAACCTACCTCCCTAGAAAACACAAGTGGAAAAAAACTAAGGGTAATGCTGCTCAATGCCAGAAGTCTAAACCTCAAGATGCACGCCCTCGAAGCCCTCCTCAGTATGGAGAACATCGATGTCTGTGCAGTGACTGAAACCTGGTTCAAGACTCCTGAGAGCACCCCAGCACTATCAGGTTTTACCTCATATCATGCTTTCCGGCCCCAAAACTTGGACCGAACCACAAAAGGAGGGGGAGTATCCATTTTCATCAAAGATACCCGCACCTCCAGGTTAGTGGCAACGCACGAAGCATCGGAGACTATCCAGGTGCAACTAACCATAGGCAAAACTGCCTTACAGTTTGTAGCATGCTACAGACCACCCTCTCAAACTCAGGAACGCCACACAGCCTTCCTGAAGACACTGGAGAGCATGAATGTCTCTCCAAATACCATAATTTTGGGAGACTTCAACTACTCAAACATAGACTAGGAACATTACTCAAGCCCCAACACCCTAGCCCAAAGGTTCCTAGAATTCATAAACTCAAATGCAATGGAACAACTAGTCACCATTCCCACAAGAGGGGACAATATACTAGACCTGATCATCACAAACATGGGGACAAAATGCTCCACACCGGAAGTATATCCCTCTTTGGTAAGATCAGACCATAAATTAATCTCACTGGAAATCCACATCCCCCCCCCACCCCCTGCACAAAAGACCACAGTGAAGAACTTCTCAAAAGCAAACTTCACACTTCTTAAGACTGAAGTGGTATCCTTCAAGGCCCCTGGGCCAGTGGAAACCACAACCCACACTGCTGAATCCTTTGCAAATGCCTTCTATGGGCACCTTCAAGAATGCATGGATCATGCAATCCCAAATAAAACCAAGACCCATTCCCCCAAAGGCAGGCGCCCGGTCTGGTGGACCCCAGCCATAAACAAACTTTACAACAGGAGGAGGAAGCTACTACATGACTGAGCAAAATCCCTAAAAGGGAAGGCATCTCTGATCAGTACTAGCAAAAAACTACGATCACTCATAAAATCATCCAAGGCCAACTTTGAGAGAACAATCGCAAAAGACACAAAAGACAATCACAAGGCCTTCTTTAGCTATGTTAGAAACCTGGGTGGAAACTCCCAGATATGCTCAGAGTTAGTCCAAAATGACACAAAATACACTGAACCCACTGACATTGCCAACATTCTGGCAGACAGGTTCAGTGCAAATTTCTCCTCCCTCCCCCAAAAGGAGAAATAACTATCCCAGCAGAGTGTAGCCTCCCTAACATCTCAGATGCCCAGGTGAGAGCCGCCCTCTCTAAAGCTAAAAACACAGCATCAATGGGACCGGATGGTCTCCTGGGCTGTGTGCTACATGAACTCCAAGAGGAACTAAACCCACACATAAGGCTGCTGTTTAATCTTAGCCTTACTACAGGATACGTGCCCAAAGAGTGGCATACGGCAACAGTGGTCCCACTTCACAAAGGCGGTGCTTCTACGGACCCTGGAAATTACCGCCCCATAAGCTTGACAAGCCTGGTCTGCAAAGCTATGGAGAGGATCATTATGGAACTCATAAACAAAGACATTGGGGACCTACAGACATTGGATCCTACCCAATTTGGCTTTGTCAAGGGCAGATCCTGCCTTCTGAACTTGGTCGACTTTTTTGAAACAGTCACTAAGGCCATTGATGAGGGTAAGGCAGTTCACACAGCCTACCTTGACCTTGCAAAAGCCTTTGACACAATACCCCACTCGGGCATCATAGACAAACTCACCAGCTTAAATGTAAACCCATATGTCACAAGATGGGTTGCAAACTGGCTCAAGGACAGAACCCACAGGGTCAGAGTTGCTGGAGCTATGTCAGACTCTAAGCCAGTCACAAGCGGTGTCCCACAGGGCTCAGTCCTGGGACCCCTCTTGTTCGGCATTTATTTTTCCGAGGTACAGGCAAACATAGGAGGATTGTGGCTGACAAAGTTCACAGATGACTGCAAACTGGGCGCCATAATTGATATTCCAGCGGACACAAACATCCTTCAGAGAGGCCTCATAGAAATGGATAATTGGTGCCAGAGCCATGGCCTTAAGCTGAACGCCAAAAAATGTATAGTCATACCCTTTGGGAAAAACAAGGTACTGACAAATTACCACATAGGTGGTAATCGATTAAGTACGGAAGAGGTAATCAGGGACCTAGGGACCCAGGTTGACAGTAACCTCTCATTTGACACTCACATTGCCAAAGTGGTTAGGAAGACCTTCTATATTGCCCACCTTATCATGAAGGGTTTCACATCTAGATCAAGAGAGGTCATTGTGCCCCTGTACTCTTCTCTTATCAGGCCAATGATTGAGTACAATGCCCCATTTGGGATGTATCTCACCCGACACCTGCAGCAGTTGGAAAGACCCCAAAAGTTCCTCACCAAGAGGATAAAGGGTCTTAAACATATGTCATATGCTGCCCGACTGAAAAAACTCCAGCTCTATTCAGTCACATACCGCCTACTCAGAGGTGATCTGTGCCTGACGTACAAGGCCATGTCCAATCCGGAATTAATGGACATGCTCCACCTCAGAAAATCCAAATCCACCAGAGCCACGAGAACAAGAGACTTAAACCTCAACACAGAAATAAATAGGATGTGCTGGAGGGACAGATTCATAACCCAGAGGCTCCCTACACTCTGGAACAGAATCCCAGTCCATGTTAGGCAGAGCCCCTCACTGACTCTATTCAAGAGAAATCTCGACGAATGGATGGGAGATCGTAGGTTTACCCCGGGGGTCATCTCTGTGTCACTACTAGACAGAGGCACAGTAAACTAAAACCCTAAAAGGGCGTAGTATTCTCATCCTAAGGGGTGGTGAAAGCCACACACACTCTGGCTAGGCTTATAAATGCCCTAGGGCAGATAGCCTAGTACGAACCTATGAACCTATACCTGAAAGCTTTGTTGTCTTTGATTAAAATTTTATTTTCTATGCTCTTGACGTGGGTTCATTGTTATAGTTGTTCTGTTATACTCTGCATTGAGTTTATCATTACCAGTCTATTTTTATTGTGTTACCTTAGTCATAACCCACAGCTGCTGGTGTCTTGCAAGGCTGCTGTGTATTTCTATATGATATGTGATATTCTTTTTCTGGTGTATGATGCTGATGGGACCTTTATCTACTCCATATCACTTCTATGCCACAACAGCAAAATCGTAAGAATTTTCCTCTTTAACAAATAGATTACTGATGATTTCCTGGTGATAAAAAAACATAGAAAGCTAAAGTGTCATATTCAGTATTAGGACCTCTCCCCCTAACTGAAAAAAACTCATTACAACTGCCTCAAACTGGGGTTTCTTTCTTGTGGTAGTTCCCATAATAAAATACTTTGAGTTTCACAACAGCCATCAAGGTGTGCATTACTCTCATCATACGCTCCGCAGGTGTTTACGCCATCAAGATGTGTATTACTCTCATCATACGCTCTGCAGGTGTTTATGCCATCAAGGTGTGCATTACTCTCATCATACGCACTGCAGGTGTTTACGCCATCAAGGTGTGCATTACTCTCATCATACGCTCTGCAGGTGTTTACGCCATCAAGGTGTGCATTACTCTCATCATATGCTCTGCAGGTGTTTACGTACAAGACCAATGTAAAACTGGGTCTACTTCATGCAGTAAAAAGCTGACTCATTAATGATGCTAGACCTCAGATTGTTAGAACAGTTCTACCTTGGCAACTACTCACCTTTACCAAAGATTCCTGGACAGGTTCCTAATGACATAAAACAGCATGGCTAGATTGCTAACAGGAGCTAAAGGACAGGGTCACCAGTACAGCATACTTAAAGTATACAAGTAGTCTTTCCATACATCATTGTTTACATTGCATTAATGCTGAATTTGTAATTTATTTTTTACTAAAAAAGGGAACCTATACTGCATGTGTTAGTGTTTTATTTTCACTTTTCTACCCAGCTTATGATTTATATTCATTTTTCTATTCACTTTTTCCTCTGGCTATACTCATATAACTGTATCATGAAATACTTTAACTAAGCATTCTTAGTAACCAAAAGCAAGTTACTTCTTTAGAAGAGCTGTAACTTAACTTGCATTAATGTTTAAAAATTATTGTTACCAAGCAAGTTCATTTTCAGTGGCATTCCACCTACAAGACCTAGCTGATATATCTTTTCACCAAGTAAGCTTCACCTCTCGATGTAAATAGTATGGATTCTGCCTTTCATGATGTCACACCAAAACTTTCGGGGGGGGGGGTGCTATTAACAACAAAGTAAAGTAATACGGGCATGCCACAAGGTTCATCGCCAGAACCACTACTGTTCTCCCTATTTGTTAATGACATTACCTGTGACCTTCCAAATCTAAATATTATAATGTCTGCAGATGATATTCTATTAATAGGTAACACACAAATCTCACCAATCCTTATAAACAAATGTTCAACACAAATTCTCAAACCTATGCATCTGGTACTTTCAAACAGGATATTAATTAATCCCACAAAGGCTAATGCTATGCTTTTTGCTAATCCACAAAAGTTTGACATGTTACCAAAGCTTAGGCTTATGGACCATAAAGGGACTTTCATTTCTAATGTAACAGAGCAAAAATATTTGGGGTTTACACTAGATCCACCCCTTAACTTTAAAACTCATACTGACAATATAACTATCAAAGTTCTCTCCAACTAAAACTATGCTATTACATATCTCACCTCCTCACTTCCTCTGCTTGAAAATCTATAGCCAATAATGCCCTGCTTCCTAAACTAGACTATGTCTTACCCATAGCAGAAAATAAGATATGTAAGTTTGCATTACCTGCAGAACACAACACACATCACATTGCCATATAAAATTTGTTCACTGTCCGCTGCTAACTATTAGAGCTACTCTTCTTTAATAGTTTAAAGTACACTGTAAGTGTAGAGTGCTATTCAAGCTAATGTTATGGGCTACTGCCCACCTCTGAGAGCTAAACAATTCCGTTAGGGAACAAAACTACTCACTGAAGGTAGCCAAGATCTTTGTCTTATCCTAGCTAGACCATGCTTTAAATTAGCCATTGGTGAAAAGGTTTTCTCCAAACTAGGACCAGCAGTATGGAACAACTTACCAACTGAGGTTAAAGCTAACAAAATACTGGGTGCATTCAGGAAATCGCTGTAACACTTCCCTTGCAAAGAAACCAGGTGCAAGTGTTTCCATGATACTGGTTAAACAATGACTATCACCAAAGATAACCAATGTAAGTTGTACAGCATCATTATTTTGTCTCCTTGTATATTATAAATACTACAAATATACTCTAATTTGTACTAATCTCAGAAAACACCTCACTACATCTTATTTCAACTGTATTACAACATGCGCAGTTTTAAGTTTACAGTAATCTACCTCTATTTAATTATACTGCATTCTAGTCTTGATTAATGCTTTTTTGTACCCAGGTCATGACTGAAAAGAGTCTTTGGACCAGCTCACCCACCTGGTAACCAAACTTTAAATTAAAATAAAATAAATACATACATATAAAAATAACATGTTTTTTTTAATCAAACACTGTATAGTTTAATCTGATATATTGTAAGGGGTTATTCTCACCTTAAAGAGGGTCTTACTTTCATTTGCTAAAAAAACTAGAACAAAACATTTTTAAATCCTTGGTGTTGACTCAACCTCATATACATTTAGCTCCCTAAATTTGGGTTCGTCTGGCCATAGTTTTCTTTTATAAAGTGCTGTGTAAGCAGTTATCAGGAATAATCTGGTATTCAGCAATAAGGAATTTTGCATCCTCGTGTTTGAATCCCCTGTACCCACAAAATGAAGGACAGGGCATTTATAAAGTATAGTTGTGCAAGATGAACTACCAATAACAGTAGATGTTCAAATGATCACTGCTGCAGTAGCCTTAGCTATATGGGTTATATCCTGCCAAGGATATAATAGCCGGCCAGCTTCTAAAGCTTCAGGGAATCTTCATGCACCCAAACTGTCAAGCATCTCAAACTGAACTAACTAAAAAATATGTTTGGGCTCAAAGCCCTTCAAAGCTTTCCTGTTAGCAGAGAGATGGAGGCAGTGCCCTGAAAGCACAAGGCTAGGAATAACAAAAAATAAATGTCCACATCCTGGAATAAAAACATGCTAAAAACAAGGGGAATGGATGAGGGAGTGGCTACTGCAGCAACGATCATTCGAACATCTACTGTTATGGTAAGTTTAACTTACACAGTTTTCGGTTTTTCATATTGATCACTGCTGTAGTAGCCTTAGCTATATGGGTAGATGACCATAACCAACTATATTTGGGAGGTGGAAGAAGAAGGGTCTAGCAGCTCCTGAAAAATGGTCCTAGCAAAGCCTGATCAAAACCTAAAGAAGGAATCAAGCTTATAGTGTTTTGTAAAAGTACATACAGATGACCAAGTGACAGCTTCTAAAATACTGCTAGAATCTAACCCTTTCCAAAAAGACATAGAAGGGGCAGAGTGGGACCTGACTCTGCCTAGAATAGATTTGTCATGTTGATTACAACAAAAGGTAATAGCCTTAGACAACCATTTGGAAATAGTCTGTTTTGACACAAGTTGTCCCTCTTTTTACCTTCACAATGAATGAACAATTGATCCAAAGATCTGAAATATTTAGTTCTATCAAGATAGTACCTGGGTTGTCTGTGGACATCCAAGGTATGGAGTTTCCTTTCTCCCTCATTTTTAGGTTCAAGAAATAAAATGGGGAGATGGCTAGTTTTGCTTAAAGTAAACTCAGATACCACTTTAGGCATAAACGAAGGATTAATTCTCAAAGAAACCCTGTCCTTGTGGAAAATGGGGTAGGACTGACTCACCATAAGAGCTTGCAACTCAGATACCCTTCTTGCAGAGGTCAGAGCAATCATTAAAACTGTTTCCCATGTTAAGAACTGCAAGTCAACTAGATTAGCTGGTTCAAATGGAGCAAGTGATGGTTTCTCTAACACAAAATTATGATCCCAAAAGGGGCTACCAGTTTACTTGGAGGTCTCTTATGCATAACCCCTTTCAAGAACATTTTGACATGCAACTGCCTTAAAAGAGGAGGATCCATGGGCAGACATGTTGAAATGGCTGATAAATGAACCTTAATAGAGGAATAAGAAAGGTCAAAGGATAGTATCTCCCACAAATACTCAAAAATCAGAGAGCAGCTAGTCCTGAATGGGTGCTGGTTATGTTATTGGCTCCAACAAGAAAACCTTTTCCGTCTGCTAATATAAGAGTTTCTACTAGCAGTTTTTCTTGCCTCCATTAGAACCTGCTGCATGCCCTCAGGAAACAGATGCCTAAAAGGAATTAGAACCCTATCATCTAGGCAGTCAGTTGATGATGACTGATGTAGGGGGTGCATCAAACACCTCATTCTTATGTGAGTAGATCCATTCTGTGAGGAAGGTTGTATTAATTGTCCCTGGCCAATTCCAAAGGAAGGGAGAACCACAGTTGCCTGGGACAGAAGGGAGTCATCACAAAGATCTTAGGGTATTCCTTCTCGGTATTAGTGGAAAGGGTGGAAAGGCATATAGGAACATTCCTGTCCAAAGAAAAGAAAAGACATCTGTCTTCTAGGCCTTCTTTCATGGAGTCCTGGAACAGAATTTTGCCACTTGATTTTTCAGAGAGGAGGCAAAGAAGTCTACTTGAGGAATTCCCCACAGATGGATCAAATCATGGAAGACCCCATGATCTAGTTTTAATTTGTGAGGGCCTCCTCTTCTCTTACTCAGCTTGTCTGCCACATAATTTTGTCTGATGGAATGTAGGATGCCTGTACAGTAAGAGTGTGCTGTGAAGCTATATCCCAAGATAACATGGGTGGTCTGCAAAGGGTGTCTGACCTTGTTCCCCCTTGCTTGATGTACCACATCACTATGGCATTGTCTGTAACCACTTGAAGAGGTCCTGGGGTCCAAAGGTGGTTCAGTGAATTGAGCGCATTGATCAGGGAAAGCATCTCCTTGATATTTATGTGGTTGCATCTGTTCTTGGTGTCCCACACCCCTGCACTTTTATATGTCCAGAAACTGCTCTCTAAGCAAAGTCTGAAGCATATGTGGTGACTGAGTGCTTTGGAGCAGGGAGGGAGATGGGAAAACCTTGATTTAAGGATATCTGTTGTTTCCATCAAACAATTTCTATTCTGACAATCCTCAGTACTGAGATTCTGAAAAGATAAAGGATGTTGATGCTGGGACCAAAGAGATTTCAGATACTACTGCATCTTTCACATGTGAAGTCTTGCCAGGGGTATTATGAGAATCATACAAAATCTGAGAAAACTCTAGAAATAGATCTAAATAAGGATCTATTTTTCCTGTGAAGAAAAGCTCTTTGAACTGAGATGTAGTTGACATCTCTGAACAAAATCCTGTGTGAGGGAGTCAAGAGCTGGAAGAAGTACAATCAGAGTC
Source organism: Protopterus annectens (assembly GCF_019279795.1). NCBI lineage: Eukaryota > Metazoa > Chordata > Ceratodontiformes > Protopteridae > Protopterus > Protopterus annectens. Next base: position 674,981,605 of record NC_056743.1, on the reverse strand, counting down.
ATACACACACTGCAAACAATGAGTAGTGACCTGTGCAACAGAAAAAAATAAGTTATTTAAAGCAGATTTTTCTTCACAAGAAGAAATTGTAGATAAAACATTCCTCATACTTTCACAATATGTCAGAATAAACTTTAACGTATGAGCCTAACAATTTAATATTCTGAAATTCAAAGTTGCAGAAGTATATGTTTTTTTTTCCCATACCAATCAATAATTTTTGCCAGCCTTATTAGAAAGAGTAGGATTGGAGTTAACTGAGTGCTTAGTCAACTAAGGCCATAGCTGCTGGGTCAAGTTTGTGAACAGTGTACAAAAATGAAAAGACTGAAGAATTGTATACATCCTATCTGCCTTTTTTGGGGAAAGCTGGCTGACCATCAGGACAATTTCAGGCAGTAAGACATACATCCTTTAAAACAGTCAGGACAAGAGGAATGGGTGTAGGTTCTGGAAATCCTTCTGTAACAACTCCTAGTATTTTCTGAGGGACCCCAACAGCCACAGAGGACATGTCTAATTCCCTGCTCACAGTGGCTATAGATGCTACGACAGAGGGATCCCGGTAAAAGATGAGTGGTCTGAGGTACAACTATTGGCCACAGCAGAGTCACCCACCTGTGGCTGAGACATATTGCTACCTTGCTGTGATGTCAAAGTTTGTTTGCTTAACTTTATTATTTATTTATTTATTTATATTATTTACTAACCGGGAAAGTCCACTGGGCCTGGAAAGAGCCCATTTTCAGTGGAGGCCAGGAGAGAGAGGCTCCACAATCATTACACGCTAAGAAAAATATTAATACATATAACAAAAAAATTTTGAGCAAAAGTATTATATTGAATGAAAAAATAAAGCAACAGTGAAGATAAAATTAAAGTCATAGAAAAATGGAAGTGATAAATGGCATTTATTTAAATTACACGTGAATGTCATATGTCTGCAAGTTTCAATGCAGTGGGGATGTTAAGTACGGTGTAAGAATAGGAGAGGTAGAAGAGCTAAGGAGGGCAGAAGTCAGGCTAGAGTGGCAAGGAAGGTAGTAAATGTGCAGAGTGAAGGGAAGGAGAGGATAGTAATAGAAAAGTTAGATTTGTAACACCAGGGAGAGAAGTCAGGAGTTAGGGTTGTTTGTTGGGGTACAGGAGCATAACAATGAGAGGAGAGATGTAGTTTGAGGGATTTTTTAAAAGAGGCAGGATTGCTGATAGGTCTGAGTGAAGGGGGGGGATTATTTCATGCCTTAGAGACAGCAAAGGAATACAACATTTGGCTTGCCGAGAGCTTAGGTTTCTCTATAGAGAGTAACATTTTGTTTTTGGACCTGAGGTGTCAGTTAGGATGGTACATGATCAGTATGGAGGAGAGGGAAGGACAGGTTTCTGGGTAGTAGATAACCTTGTGGGCTGTAGTTAACTGTAGAAACATAAAATAGTGAGAGGATTCTAGCCAATTTAGTCCTTGCAGAGAGGAACAGTGATGGGTAGAAAATGTTGCATTTGTAGCAAATTTAGTGACTTTGTTGTAACAAGAGTCTAGTTTTGTTCTCAAGGAGGACTGTAGATTGGTGGGGATGGGAGCACCATATACAAGTGTTGGAAGCAGGAAGGATGAAGCAAGAGTCTTTTTTGCAGACAGGCTAAGAAAGTAGTTGTGCCTGTACAGGGCACCTAGTTTTTGATAGGTTTTTTTATGTTGCTGTGAAGGTCAAATGTTAATTTGTCATCGATGATGACACCTAGAAATTTGTTACTAGGGACGACTTCAATTATGGCGTTGTTTTAGGAGTGAACTGAGAATAGTGACTTGCCAATAGGGCTAGATTTTGTGGCGGTTAATATTAATAGTTTTGTTGGGGTTGAGGGCAAGATGGTTCTGGGACATCCAGGTTTTGGTGGAAGTAAATGCTTCTTGGGTGAGTTGCTGCAGTACAGTGGCAGATTTAGAGGAGCAGATGATAGTAGAGTCATACGCATATTGAATAACAGCACTGTGGGTGAGAGATGAATGGAAATTGTTGACAAATATGCTGAATAATAGGGGTCCCAGTATTGAACCTTGGGAGACACCTGTCTTTGTGGTTATAAAAGAGGAGGAAGAGTGTTGCCATTTAGTAGATTGCTGCCTGTTACTGAGATAGTTAGTAAACCATTGTAGGGTAGGGGTAGAAAGGCCGAGGTTAGACAGTTTAGTAAGCAAAAGGGAGTAGGAAATAGTGTTGAATGCCTTTGATAAATCTAGGAAGAATGCTGAGACTAGGGAGCCAGCATCTCGAGCTCTGTTTACTGTTTCAAGGAAGGAAATGAGGGCAGTGTTGGTACTGTGCCCGGGCTTAAAGCCATGTTGAGTGGGGAAGAGGATTTTGTGATGTATCAGATGACTGATGAGCTGAGTGGGTATACATTTCTCAAGTATTTTAGAGATAGTGGAGAGAATGGCGACTGGACGGACATTTGAGATGTCGGAGTTGTTGCCGCCTTTATGAAGTGGCAGGATAAAAGCTTTTTTCCAGAAACTGGATGTGCAGGATTCTTGAATGGACCTGTTGAGGAGGATGCTGATGGGATATGCAATGGAGGAGGCTGAGAGTTGTAAGTATTCTGCAGGTAATTTCAACAATTGGCTTAAGTACTGGTGCCATTCAAAGGGGATCCAATGCCTGTCAGCTTGGGATGATATGCTCGACAAGCCACGATGCTTCGCTAGGGACGGCTTGCACCTGTCACCCCTGGGCTTTTGGATATTGGCAAAGGCTCTTGCTACCCCCATAGTGCCTTTTTTAGGCAAGGCTCAAAAGACAAACCCACCTCCATAGGTATCACAAGGGATAAGAAACTAAGAGTAATGCTACTCAACGCCAGAAGTCTAAACCTCAAGATGCACGCACTCTAAACTCTTCTTAGCATGGAGAACATTGATATCTGTGCAGTAACAGAAACCTGGTTCAGGGCTCCCGAGAGCACCCCAGCACTACCAGGTTATACCTCATACCATGCTTTTCCGCCCCAAAACTTGGACCGAACCACAAAAGGAGGGGGAGTATCGATATTCATCAAAGATACCCACACCTCCAGGTTGGTGGCAAAGCACGAAGCATCAGAGACTATCCATGTGCAACTAACAGTGGGTAAAACTGCCTTCCAGTTTATAGCCTGCTACAGACCACCCTCCCAAACCCAGGAATTCCACTCGGCCTTCCTGAGAACACTGGAAAATATGAAGGTCTCTCCAAACACCATTATATTGGGCGACTTCAACTACCCAAACATAGACTGGGAGCATTACTCTAGCTCCAACACCCTAGCCCAAAGGTTCCTAGAATTTATAAACTCAAATGCTATGGAACAACTTGTTACCACTCCCACAAGAGGGGAAAACATACTGGACCTGATCATCACCAACATGGGGACTTTATGCACCAGACCAGAAGTGTATCCCTCACTGGAAAGATCAGACCATAAACTAATCTCACTGGATATTCACATCCAGACCCCACCCCCTGCCCAGAAAACCACAGTGAAAAACTTCTCTAAAGCAAATTTCACACTCCTCAAAACCGAGGTGGAATCCTTCAAAGCCCCCGGGCCTGTGGAAAATATGGCCCAGACCGCAGAATCCTTTATAAACGCATTCTATGAACACCTTCAGGAATGCATGGATCATGCGATCCCAAATAAAACCAAGACCCAATCCTCCAAAGGCAGATGTCCTGTCTGGTGGACCCCAGCCATAAACAAACTATACAATAGAAGGAGGAAGCTACTAAATGATAGAGCAAAATCCCAAAAAGGGAAGGCATCACTGATCAGTATTAGCAAAAAACTACGGGCACTCATAAAATTGTCTAAGGCCAGCTTCGAGAGAAAAATTGCACAAGACACTAAGGATAATCACAAGGCTTTCTTTAGTTATGTTAGGAACCTGGGTGGTAATTCCCAGATATGCTCAGAATTAGTCCAAAATAACAAAAAATACACCGAACCCACAGACATTGCCAACATCCTAGCTGACAGGTTCAGCGCAAACTCCCCCCCCCACCAAAAGGGCAAATATCTATCCCAGCAGAGTGCTGCCTCCTGACACCTCAGATGCCCAGGTAAGAGCCGCCTCTCCAAAGCAAAAAACACAGCATCAATGGGACCAGACGGTGTCCAGGGCTGCATCCTACATGAACTCCAAGAAGAGCTAAACCCAAACATAAAACTACTGTTCAATCTCAGCCTTACTACAGGATATGTGCCCAAAGAGTGGCATACAGCAACAGTGGTCCCTCTCCATAAAGGTGGTGCCTCAACGGATCCTGGAAACTATCGCCCCATAAGCCTGACTAGCTTGGTCTGCAAAGCTATGGAAAGGATCATCATGGACCTCATAAATAAAGATATTGGGGACCTACAGACACTGGATCCTACCCAGTTCGGCTTTGTTAAGGGCAGATCCTGCCTCTTAAACCTGGTTGATTTCTTTAAAACAGTCACCAAGGCCATTGACGAGGGGAAGGTGGTCCACACAGCTTACCTGGACCTCGCAAAAGCCTTCGATACAATACCCCACTCGGGCATTATAGATAAGCTCACCAGCTTAAATATAAACCCCTGTGTCACTAGATGGATTGCAAACTGGCTCAAGGACAGAACCCACATGGTTAGAATTGCTGGAGCCATGTCAGACTCCAAACCAGTTACAAGTGGTGTCCCACAAGGCTCAGTCCTGGGACCTCTCTTGTTCGGTATATATTTCTCGGAGGTACAGGCCAACACGGAAGGACTGTGGCTGACCAAGTTCGCAGATGACTGCAAACTGGGCGCCATAATCGACTCTCTAGCCGACACAAGCATCCTCCAAAAGGGCCTCATAGAAACAGACAACTGGTGCCAGAGCCATGGCCTCAAGCTAAATGCCAAAAGTGTATAGTCATCCCTTTGGCAAAAACAAAGTGCCCACAAATTACCACATAGGTGGTAATCCATTAAATACAGAAGAAGTAATTAGGGACCTGGGGACCCAAGTTGATAGCAATCTCTCATTTGACAACCACATGGCCAAAGTGGTTAGAAAAACATTTTATATAGCCCACCTAATCATGAAGGGATTCACATCTAGATCAGGGAAGGTCATCGTGCCTCTTTACTCATCCCTCATCAGGCCCATAATTGAGTACAATGCCCCTTTTGGGATGTACCTTACCAGACACCTGCAGCAACTGGAAAGACCCCAAATGTACCTCACCAAGAGGATCAAAGGGCTCAAACAGATGCCATATGCTGCCCGGTTAAAGAAACTCCAGCTCTACTCAGTGGCATACCGCCTGTTCAGAGGCGATCTGTGCCTGATGTATAAAGCCATGTCCAACCCGGAATTAATTGACATGCTGCACCTCAGAAAATCCAAATCCCATCGAGCTACGCTCGAGAGACTTGAACCTCAGCACTGAAATAAATAGGACATGCTGGAGGGACAGATTCATAACCCAGAGGCTCCCTTCACTCTGGAATAAAATCCCAGTCCAGGTTAGGCAGAGTCCCTCATTGACTCTCTTCAAGAGGAATCTTGATGAGTGGATGGGAGATCGTAGGTTTACCCCGGGTATCACTTCTGTGTCACTGTTAGACAGAGGCACAGTATACTAACCTCGAAAAAGGGCATAGCAAAATAAATTTAAAATGGGTGGCGAAAGCCAAACACATTCTGGCTAGGCTTATAAATGCCCTAGGGCAGATAGCCTAGTATGAACCTATGAAGCTATGAACCTATGTAAGTTATCTGGGGTATTAGTACAGGGTTTAAGTTTGTGCAGAAGTTTTTTGATGGTGGAGGTGGGTATGGGTGTTAGTGTGAAAGGAGGTAAAGGATTTGAAGACGAATGTACAGATGGAGTTCCAGGTGGGTCAGTTAAAATGTGTGGGAAGGTAGTAGTAAGTTTTTTGATGAGTCGATGTGGTGTGTGTTAAAGATGGAGGCTATCTCAGAGGGTGATTTTTCTGGGTTGGGACATGGGTTACTGTTAGTTCCTGGGTGGAGAAGGGAGTTGATTGCCCCCCAGAAGTTCTTGGGGTTTAGTCTATGTTGGTCTTGGGTAGTCTGGAAGTATTCTTTTTTGTTTTTGATAACTAGGCATTTAGCCTGATTGTAAAGTTGTTTACATTGCGTGAGGTTAAACAGTGTTTTGCTTTTGCCAGGCTTTCCAGGCTTTGTCCCTAGAAGACATAACTTGCTTTGTGAACTTTTGTAAGCCAAATAGCATGTTTTGCCTTAGTCCTTTTCAGTAACAGTGGGGCAAGACTATTTACGATCCTAAGAAAAGTAGAACTGAAGAATTCTAAGCTTCATTGACTGGGAGAAATTTTAGTGGGCTCCAGTTAGTGTTCTGCAGGATATTGTTGAAGGTGTTTAGGGAGAAATCGGACAGATCTCTGGTATAGCGATATTGGTGTAAGTTTGGTATGGAGGTGGGCTTACATATAATGAATGCTGGGGAGTCATCACTTATACTGTTTGGGAGAGTCCCTGATGAGGTGATTTTTTTCTGGGTCAGATACCAAGATCAAATCCAAGATCGAGCCATTTTTTTCCTTATTGTAGGGTCTAGTAATGTGAGAGATTAGCTGTATATAACTGTGAAGAATAATATCTAAAGTGGGGTTATTATTAGAAATATTTAGCCAGTTAATATTAACGTCACCTAGGATGATAGTTTCATTTTTTTAATTTGTTGGTTGCTCATGCGAGAATGTCTTCAAAAATAGGAGTTTTTTTTTTACCAGGGGGGATGTATATGACTATGATGCAAAGGTTTTTGCAATCATTAAGTTTTAGGGAGGTAACAAGTAGCTCTGCAGTGGAAAAATGCGGAATTGGTTTTGAATATGGGATTACTATAAAGGTGCTTGGGAATAATAAGGCTATGGCTCAACCTTTTTTATGTAGTCTATCAGTTCTGAGGCAGGAGTAGTTTGGGGGTAGAAATTCAGAATCTTTGATATATGGCTTTAGCCAGGTTTCAGTGATAGCTGTAAAGTCTGGTTTATGCTGACTTAGCCATGTGTGCAGTTGGGGAATTTTGTTTGTGATACTTTAGATATTAATTGTGGTAAAGTTTAGGGATTTTGTGCAGTTAGAGGAATTATGAGAGGGAGGATAAGGGCCAGGGTTAGGATGTATGTCGCCACATAGGACTAGGTTACTGAGAATAGGGAAAGTGGTAGGTAGGGGTTTCCTTTTTAGGTAATGGTAGTATTTGAAGTTGCAGTTGTATGGAAGGTTATGGTGTTGGGATAGTGTGATGGGTTTCTTTTGTAGTATTAAATCTGTACTATAGAGAGTGGAGCAGATGACAGAGTAACTGGGAAGGGTGTGTATGTGGGTTGATGTGGAAGGGGATGGTGTGGTGGTATGTAATTTGTGTGAAAGGATGATAGTCTTAGAAGAACAGAGACGTAGATAGTAGATGTAAAATTAAATATGTTAAATATAACAGGCATAACTGTATAATGTAGAAATGATAGAAGGTTTGGATGAGGAATGTGGTGTGTGAGGGGGATGGAGGAAGTATAGTGGGATAGAAGAACTGGGAAGGCAAAGATCTGCCTAAGTTACTGGGTTATGTGGAGGGCAGTTGCAAGGGGTGGGAGGTGGAATAGTGGGAAGGGTGTGGGAGGTAGCAGGTGGCAAGAGTGGGTTTAAGAAAAATAGGAGGGGGAGCAGTGTATGGAACTAATGTAGATGGGTGTGTATGTGATGGCTGGTGAGATAGGTGGGAGGAGTGAGGAGGTGGTGGAATGTGAGTGGAGGGTAGATAGGTAGGTGGTATTTGGATAGGTTTAAAGGTAATTGATGTGGAGGTGGTTGGAAATGGGGATAGGGTAGGGAAATTGACCAGCAGGAAGAGGCAGGAGTGCCAAAAAACAGTCAGGCACAGCACTAGGAAACTAGATAGCAGGTAAGCTGTACTATATATGGCTGAATTACAATCTTTAGAGGGGAGCAAAAGAATGTAAATGGAGGACTATACTGTTAGGGGCTTTAGTTCAACTAAATACGGGGCAAGCGGTGGATGTCACTTGAGTTTGTTTGCTAGTAATGTTTAGTGCATAAAGGTTTTTATGCAATACGTAATGGAGTATGTCTAGATGTCTGCTGCCATCTAGTGGAATATGAGGGGAACAACAATTAACTGACCTATAAAGAGCTTAAAATATGAATGGGGTCAGAGCAGGGAACAGAGATGTCCTCGGGGGTCCGCAAGTGTGCAAGCCACTATTTAATTTAAAAACTGCACTAAAACACTTAAAACTGTAGGCTGCCACCTACACTTGGACTAACTTTTTAATTTTTGTGGCTGGAAGAAGGACAGACCATGAGGCTGCCAATTTGTTCCATGGTCAAGCCAAAAATGGTGACTCTGTCCTAGGGAAAGCAAGCAACAAATGCTAATAAAACTACCAGTCCACAAAAGTTACTTTTTTTGACAGAAAAAACACAGTAAAATCACTTTCAAACACTATGACAGCCCCACAATAGAAAAATAAACAACATTTTTCCATAGAAATTATTTTAACAGTTAGTTAACACTACTTTTAAACTGACAGAAATGAGTGCTCCATTTAAAAGTATGTTACAGTGTCGAGACAATTCATTAAAATGCAACACTCCTAGCTTTAAAATAATGTTCCTAAAGAGGAAAGTAAAAAAAAATCAGTAAAAAATAAGAAAATGGAAGTTTTTTGGTACTTACATATTATCGCAACCACATTATCGCCATTATCGCAACCACATTTCAAACCTGTCATCATTATTCATATTATTGAGAAAGGAGTCATTGTGGTAATATGTAAGTACCTAAAAAAGTTGTCTCTCCAGATGATTTTGAGTAGTTTCTCTCTCTCTCTCTCTCTCACACACACACACACACACACACACACACACACACACACACACACACACACACGGGTACATTCATTTTAAGATCTATCTGGATCAGTTATAAGAACTGTGTGCAAATTGTTCCATGCTAAAATCTGAATAAACTATATATGATAAATACTAAATTAGTTCTCACATTCCTCACAGTACTAGGGAGACTGAAAATTGTTCATAGTTACATTTGGTGGTAGGTAACCCTATGTCTGGCTTAACACCCTTGCCTTCGATCAGTGAAATTGTTCAAAATATAGAGCTTAAGAAGTACTAAATGTACATCAAACATTGGTTTAAATATTCTGCAATTTTTTTGTGTTAGGTCCCTGAATAATTCATTGCTGTCATGTGTAAATTGTAAGTTAATAGGGCTATTCTTCTTATCAGGTTCCCGTTAAGTTCAATGACTACTACATGAAGGAAATTTAAGCGCGATTATGGGGAAATACATATGAAATTCGAAATTGCAGGATCTTGGAAAATTCTCAAGTAGTCTTTCTCTCACACACACATTTCACTGAGTTAAAGCGATCTTGAAATAACGGAAAAGGTTTTCGAGTTAAAACATTTGTTTCGGTGTAAATGTGAAGTATTTGATCCTGGTTGCTTTACTATAGTTTTCTAAACATCAGGGAAGGCAGTTCTTTTGCATTAAAATGACAGCTGCAGTACTGTTTGCATTGTGGCTGCGCTATTACGCACGTACCATTTTTTTTTCTCCAAATGAGAAATTATCTTCCCAGCTAAAGAAATCAGAAGCTGATCGTCAATTCTCACAAGCATCAGAAGAGCATAATGTTTGGTGGCAGGAAAGCACTAAGGTTCTTCGTGCCCATTCTTATCTTTTAGTCAGCTCAGCCTAAGCTGCTTGACAGTTTGGGTGCATGGAAGGTTTCCTGAAGCTTTGGAAGCTGACTGGCTGTTATATCCTTTAACAATAACAGATGAGTGGGTGTGGTACATTGAAGATTTACCCACAGATGGGGTGGTTTGATCACAATGGTGAAGCCCGAGTGAATAAACAAAGGCTACCATGGGTAAATCTTTAAAATACCCACACCCACAAGTCAGTTATTGCTATTATATAATGACATTATTTAAGAGAGAAATTATTTACTTTTCTTAAAAAAATGTCTTTGTATAGTGGTGCCATGGTGTTCTTCTGTGTTGTTTCCACATTATTCCACTTTGTTGATATACTGCCCATGCATAAAGAGTACATCAGTGCTTTGGAAAGCAAGCATCAGAGAAAGGATGATCTCCATTGTTTTGTTTTTTTTAAAGAAAAAAACCACAAAATCCAGACAGTTTAGAAGAACAAAAGAGACAGGACAAAAATACAAGGGAAATCAGATCTGTTTCTTTAGTTTTGCATGACATACCTGATTTTTCTTGTATTTTGTCTGCCCTCTGTATGTACCTCTCGACCTCTTAGCCCAAGAAAACTGCAAAGCTTTAAATAAGGTGGACAAAGGTCCCTATTGCAAATGTTACTCTTATAAACATAGAAAGCATATGTTAATAGAAGAATGTCCAGTCAGACTTAAGCGGCTGGACTTTTTTCAATTAGCAGATGCTCAGTTTTAAAATGGGCATGCTGGTTGGGCTGACCAATTAGCATGCACGATTTTGCATACTAATGAGCTACCATTGTATAATTGACAGGTTATAACCCATATAGCTAAGGCTACTGCAGCAGTGATCAATATGAAAAACATTTACCATTCTCTTGATATGGAATAGACTTTCTCCTGACATTGCTGCGGTGGAATGTTAACCTCATTCAAACTGCCCTCAGAAGCCATTGCTTAGTAACTACAAACTGCATCATTTGTGATGTAAATTAGTTGTAACCATCCCTTCTCCAGGACATTAAACAGCTTAAGGATTTGTCTAAAAACTAATGTAGGAAGTGCAATCTCTTCACCAAAACTGGATATGCGGTTGTTACCATAGCAACATGGCCTTAAATTAGTTTAGTCCTTCACACTGATGACACTGAAGCTAATTTTGTACGTGGACTGAAATAGTGACTGTATCAACTAATAACCGGCAAATGTGTATGTTGTCAAAGTAACATGTAAGAAATTATTTACTTAATTTTTTGGACTGTGAATATGTGTTTTTTAATGGAAACCTTAAGACCTCTACCTTACTATATCATCTGTATAATACTGGCAGCTGTACAGACAAAATGTTGAAAAGTGTTTATTCAAAAATGTACATTCCCTCGACTACAAGTTAAAGAATTTATAAAGCTTTTCTTCCCAAGTCTTGAGTGCTGTAAAAGAAACACACTTAGCTGACCTAACCTGGTTAATAAAATCTAATATATAAAACATTAAACAGATAACATCACTTTTTAGATATACTAAGGAGACTCATGAAACTGTTGGACAAAAGTAGCCAGTGAGAACTGCAAACAAATTTGATGTCAACAAAACATAACAACATCCTGATTGTTTGCATTAAGGTAGAAAATAATTTGTAAAATGAAATGTGCTTTATTTAAAAAAAAAGGGAAAGGTATTACAATGCTGAAAATTGCAGGCAATTAAAAAATATAATAGGATTGTGAATGAACCTTTCAAGGGTTACAGGTGCTGTAACCATGGATATTGTATAGACATACACACACAATCACACACACACACACACACACACACACACACACACACACACACACACACACACACACACACACACACACACACCTATGCTACAGTAATTATCTTGTAGGCTGTTTAGTTGGTCACATCAGATGTCTCCCAGCTGTGCTTCCCTATTTAGTGGTTGCGTATAGTTCCTCAAAGCAAGTTTTTGTTTATCTGTGTGGTTATTATTGGAGTTATTACTGAAACCAAGATGACCAGGCCACTTGGTTATATAGAACAATAAAAGTAGTAGTCAGAAAAGTCTAGATACCAGATTATCATTCTACAGAGGAATTCTTAGAGCTGTCACTGACTTGATTTTTACAAACAAAGAATCAGTTACCCAAAGGAAGCACAAATTTTATATACCTTAGTCTAGTATAAAAATGTAAGACAACAAATATTCAAAGCAGATCCCTGTACTTGATGACAAACTAGGAGAGGATACCACCCCAAAACAGTTGGAATTCATGCATACCATCCATAGTCCATAATCCATAGTGTTAAAGAATCAATGCCTGATATACTGGTTACAATGGGAATTAGAAGTAGAATTTAGATTGGCTTGTTTTAGAACCTGATAAACAATGAAAAGTGATAACATAAAACAGCTACATTATAACAAATGAGAGTCGCTCCGATTTCTGATGTTTTATGTTTATTCTTTATTTCATACTTGGGTACATTATAATCACTTTGAAGTTATGTGAGACGCAGTAAAATTGTTGCACTTACTTTTCTATACATCTCCATATCTTCCTTTTGTTTTATTTCATATCATATGTCATAAACATATCAATTTATACATATGTTTTGTTTTTTCAGTATTATGGCTGCATGACTAGTCACAGAACTCTGCTGTCCGAAGAATTAAAGTTCCACACAGAGCAACCTGATGAAAAAGTCTCTGTGAAAAGCAACACAAAATACAAAGCTTTATTTCTTTATTTTGAGTGGGTACAAAGCCCCCCACATTCCCTATGCAGTAAATGTTATTTCTTGCAACTCATTAGCATTAACTTTAATGTCAACTTAGGCCAAAGAAAGGAGAATTTCTGACCCATACAACATTGCACTACACATTTCTGGCATACAGGCTGTTGTGTATCTTCTGCTTGATGAATCTTATTTAGCAGAGTTATTTTCATATGACAGTTGTATTACTCTATTTAATACACACACAGTATGCCATATTTTGAGATGCAGTTATTACATGCTTATATGTCAGGAACACAAGAAGAAAATACTGTTTATATGTTGTTTATGTATTAATTGTCTTGGAAAACAGACACACACACACACATATATATATATATATATATATATATATATATATATATATATATATACACACACACACACACACACACACACACACACACACACACACATATATATATATATATATATATATATATATATATATATATATATATAGGTCACCAAACTGATAAATGATGGTAGTCTATTTTTAAGAAACTCATCAGAATAGCTCTTTCTATAGTTAAAGCTACTGTAGCATCCAGATGGAAAAAGTAACATTGTATTACCCATTCACAGCATAAAACATAAGAAATCAACATCTAAACCCAGCTTATCAAATCAACTACACCCAAATATAGAGTTTTTTCTAGCTATTATAGTACAATACTGTGCAATTATTTGTTTGTTTGTTAATCTGTCTGTATGTTAACTGAATTGGTCGTCTGGCCTATAGACCCTTTTCAGCAACAACTCATACACAAAGCAGCATAAAAGAATGAATACACAGACAAATACTACAAGTGTATTAAGTGTAGTTCTGGATGTTAATAAAAGTAAGTAGAAATGTCTAAGTGTAAGATATTTATTTATTGATTCACTGACATTTGATTACTGGGAAAGTCCAATTGGATAGGAGCCTATTTTCAGTGTAGGCCTGGGGAGAAAATCTCCAAAGTATTACAACACATTTTAAGTACAATAGTCTTTAAAAATAATACAAAAAAACTACAGTTTAAATAATTATATCTGTGCTTAACATACCTGATTGGTCTGGTTGCTATTTGAGGCATCTACCAGAAAAAGGCTAGAAGCCTGCAGACCCTTGCATCATCTGGGACAAGACTGTGTTTCACCAAACAGGCTGTGGCCTGCTTCTCTTCTTGGGACTGGTGCTAACTCTAGCTAGTTTTAGCTAGAACTAGCCAGTTTTTTCAGTTTCAGCACTCAAAACTCTTTCCTTGTGCTCAGCACTTGCTCAGAACTTGTTGTAAGCACTACATAAACTACAAATTACTACAGCACTCGACTTTCCTCACTTGTCAAGAGGAAAACAGTTCTCAGTACTTAAATTAATAAGCACCTATCCAGGCATGTCCATGGGTCAGCTCCCAGTGTTTTCTCCTGTCCACCTGATGAACCTGGGCATCTTGGGGCAATGTAGCAATTGCCTCATGTACACCGACAACCCTCTCCTCCTACTAACCAACACTACAACCTGTGAGAGATGCACTTATAGAGCCAAACTGGAAGCCAAGCTCTCTCCAGCCAAGACTGGACTAGACAGTCAAGAGTAGAAGGTTAACACCTGCACCACACCACACTCAACACATAGTCCTTCAAAACCCACACTACCAAAACCCACACATAGAAACAAAAAGCACACACCCACATTCACAGAGGGTCTCAATAAAAATCTGCCCAAGCAACAGAGACCTCCCAAGTTGAAACGCAGACAACCACCACCCCCTAACACTACCCAAATGACACATAGCCCACAAAATCAGTGTGCCACTCAACCTCAGCCCATAAGGCAAAACAATGTACCCGACACACTAGTCATAGGTGACTCTATAGTCAGGCACACTGATGTCCCACTCACCATGCTAAACAAGGAGAAAGTTACTGTCAGCTGCCTGTTGGGTGCCAGGATCCACCACATAATGCATGCACTCAGGTCACTTCACAACAAGTACAAATATGACTCTGTCATTGTCCATGTTGGTGTGAATGACCTGAGACATACCTCCCTGGACTACATGAAAAGAGAAATGGAGGAGCTCTCAGATCTTGTAGCCCAGGCAGGTATGACCTTAGCCCTGAGTAGCATCCTGCCATCGCCCAGAATTATACCACAGTACAAGGACAAGATGATTGATTTCAACAATTAGCTAAGCTTCTGGTGTCATTCTAAGGGCATCCAATATCTGTCTGTCTGGGATGACATGGTAGACAGACCACGATGCTTTGCCAGAGATGGCCTGCACCTGTCACCCCTGGGATTCCAGATACTGGCTAAGGCTCTTGCCAGACCTACAGTGCCTTTTATAGGCAAGATTCAAATGCTAAATTCACCATTGTAACAGGTACAACAAGTCTAAACCTCAAAATGCACTCACTTGAGGCACTCCTTAAAATGGAGAACATCAACATCTATGCAGTGACAGGGACCTGGTTCAAGGCTCCAGAGAGCACCCCTGAATTACCAGGCTACAATTCATACCACACCTTTCTGCCACCTAACCTCGACCGAAACACTAAAGGCGGAGGCGTGTCCATATCCATTAGGGATATCCAGACCTCCAGGCTAGTTGCTCAACATAATGCATCCAAAATTATCCAAGTGCAACTAACACTGGGCAAGACTGAAATCCAGGTTGTAGCTTGTTACAGATCTCCCACCATGCCCCAGGATTCCCGCTCTTCATTTCTTAAGATACTGGAAAATATTAAGGTACAACCCAATACCTTGATTATGGGTGATTTCAACTACCCCAACATCAACTGGGAAACCTACTTATGTACCAACTCATTCACTCAACGTTTTCTGGAATTCATAAATTCCAATGCCTTGGATCAGCTTGTCTACACCCCCACCAGGGGCATCAATATCCTGAACCTGGTCATTACCGATATGGGTAACAGGTGTTCCATAAACACCCAAACACCGGAGTTTCTTAATATAGTCCAAGATTCACAATTGGAATCCTCCTGGTGGTTGTGTACTCTTGACGTGGCCTCATTATATACCAGCATACCACATGAACTAGGCATTTTAGCGGTTTCATATTGGCTTTACAAATCAAAATTGTATTCTATGGAATTTAACAATTTTTTGACCAAATTAACTGAATTTGTGTTATGTAAGAACATTTTCTATTATAATGGCCAAGCTTATTGGCAAGTCAATGGAACAGCAATGGGGGCGTCCTTTGCCCCCATATATGCGGATCTGTTCATGGGTTATTTTGAGGCCACTTATATATATGATACACATCACAATTCTTTTTTGTCAGATCTTGATATTTGGAGAAGATATCTTGATGATTGTTGGATGGTGTGGCGTGGAACTAAGGAACAACTTTCTAAATTTGTTGACTATTTAAATGACAACAGTTTTGGAATTCGTTTTTCGGTCAACATAGAATATGATAGCATTGTGTTTTTGGATGTCATGATTAAGAGACTCCAGGATCAAACTCTAGCTACATCAGTTTACAGAAAATTTCCTCAGTATAACACTCTGCTACATGCGAATAGTTGTCATCCACGCCACATCATCCACAACATCCCCAAATCACAATTTATGAGGATGAAAAGAATATGTTCCTCTTCGGAGGAAGGTTCCAAGGCTTGCGATGATCTTGTCAATAGATTTGTTGATCGTGGATATCAAAAACACATCATTATGAAATCTTTGAAAACAGTTAAACATTCATCACGTTTAGAATTATTACAATATAAATCTAAACAACAGTTCAACCACAGATCAGGGAGGCATTCCCCTTTAAGGTTAGTTACCACTTATGGGGCTAATACCAATCGATTTGTTGAAATTATCAATCAACATTGGGACATTTTACGTTCCCATGAAATTCTGAATGATATATTACCCCAACAGTGTTCCTTTTCATACAGAAGGGGTAGAAACTTAAATTCTTTTCTAACCCATTACAAGAGACATAGTTCACAGTATCCATCACAGACCACTTTGGAGGGAAACACATTGAAGGGAAGCTTTCCATGTGGCCATTGTTCATTTTGTAAACACATGCCCAAAACTAAGGAGTTCTCTAGTAGAAATACATCCCAGGTTTTTGAGATTAGGATGTTTTCTAATTGTAGTTCGGATTGGGCAGTATATTTGGCCACATGTAATTGTTCTGCATTTTATGTGGGACAGACCTCCAGGTCTGTTAAACTGAGGGTTTGTGAACATATTAGTGCAATTAAACACAAACGCATGACTAATGCTTTGTACAAACATACCCTTGAACATCCTTCTGCTCATTTTACATTTATTATCATAGATAGAATCACTTTACATCGACAAATGAAGGCAGGATGGCATATAAAATTGAATGAAATGGAGTACAAATGGATTATAAGGTTAGGAGGTCTTTTTAGACCAGGTTTGAATACATTAGAACCAATTTAGTAGGTTGTGAATACAAGCATATTTTGATATATTTTATGCTTATATAATCCATTTTAGTATTCCATATGCATATGGTGTTTGTTTATACCCACCATGAGTGAATTTTACATGGTTATACCACATTAACATCCTAGCCTTATGTATACATTGTGATATATATTCACAATGTCAAGTTATTGATTTGGGGCATATCTGTTTGAATTGATCCACTCAATATACAAAATTAACATTTGTATATAGTTCTATGTATGTTAAACATTGTTGGAATATACACATGTATATCTATATTTTATTTATTCATTTTTATTTTTATTTTTATTCATTCTTTGTACCAACATCATAAAAAATTTTTCATGTATGGGCTGAATCATGGGTACATGTTGTTTGAATTGTTTGAATTTTTCACTCAGTTATTATGCTGAATCCAATTTGGGCAATACCTCTTTAAGTGAGGGACTATAAGTAGGGGTCACATGGTGATGTCCTACTTTACTTTTTTTACTTGGCATTGAAAAAGGCTTTTATTAGCCGAAACCGGTTTGTTTATTCAGCATGGTTTTGACCATTGCTGATAAGATTTGAAGCAATAAAATCATACATCCTTACAGCTGGTCCGTTTCTTTGGGTGTTTTTGGCTGTTCGTGATTTGGACCGTGCAGTAGATCCTACGTGCGTGACCTCTTTGGTTTGGTTGCAGTAACAGGTGTTCCATGCCAGAGGTCAACTCCTCGCTGGTCAGATCCGACCACAAGCTAATCATCCTAGACATCCACATACCACCCCCACCCCCCCATTAAGGAAACCACCATCAAAAACTACTCCAAAGCTAACTTCATACTTCTTAAAACAGAAGTGGCAAAATTCATGACACCCATGCAGACAGAAAATAGAGGTACGACTGCTGAATCTTACACAAATGCACTGTATAAGCACATACACGAGTGCCTGGATCATGCTATCCCTAACAGAACCAAGACACTATCCTCCAAAAAAGGAAGCCAATCTGGTGGTCCCCTACCATAAACAAACTCTACAACAGAAGGAAGAAGCTGTTGCAAAAAAGAGTAAATCCCTAGATTGGAGGAACTCCCTGGTCAGCCTCAGCAAGAAGCTGAGATCCCTCATAAAATCCTCCAAAGTCAGTTTTGAAAATAAAATCACCACTGATTCCAAAGACAACCACAAAGCATTCTACAGCTATGTCAAGAATCTCAATGGCAACACTCAGATCTGCTCTGAGCTACAGCACAATGGCACTAAATATACAGAACCAACTGATATTGCAAACATCCTGGCAGATAGGTTCAGTGCTAACTTTACCCCCCTCTCACCCTCCAAAAGGCCCATCTTAATACTGGAAGAATGCAAAGCTCCTGTAATCATGGATGAACAAGAAAAGACCACACTCTCCAAAGTCAAGAACACAGCATCCATGGGACCAGACAACATCCCAGGCTACATACTACATGATCTACAGAACAAACTGGCACCCCACCTAAGTACCATGTTTAATCATAATCTCACCTCAGGCTATGTGCCTACTAAATGGTGCACAGCAACAGTTAGCCCACTCCACAAAGGTGGTGCTACCACGGACCCTGGAAACTACCGCCCCATTAGTCTGATAAGCCTGGTCTGCAAGGCCATGGAACATATCATCTTGGAGCTTATAAACAAAGACATAGATAACTTCCAAATCCTGGAACCCACTCAGTTTGGGTTTGTAAAAGGTAGATCATGTCTACTAAACCTGATTGACTTCTTTGAAGCAGTCACTAGAGCCGTAGATGAGGGCAAGGTATTGCACACAGCCTATCTTGACCTCGCCAAGGCTTTCGATACCATCCCCCACTCTGGAATTATAGATAAACTCACTAAACTAGGCATAAATCCCTATGTCACAAGATGGGTGGCCAACCGGCTCACTGACAGAACCCACACAGTAAAAGTAGCCAACTCCAAGTCTGACTTCAGACCAGTGATGAGTGGAGTACCACAGGGTTTGGTTCTGGGTCCTCTCCTGTTCGGCAACTACGTCTCTGAAGTGCAGGCCAACACATAAGGTCTTCGGTTAACAAAGTTCGCAGAAGACTACAAACTGGGAGCCATAATAGAATTACCTAATAATGTAGACGTTCTACAAAATCGCCTCACAGAAACAGATGCTTGGTGTCAAAGTCATGGCCTCAAGCTCAATGCCAAGAAGTGCATTGTCATCCCCTTTGGGAAAAACTCAGTACCCATAAACTACCACATAGGCAGTAGGTCATTAAACACTGAAAGTGTGATAAGAGACCTCGGGACACAGGTGGACAGTAGTCTCTCCTTTGATAACCACATTGCCACAGTAGTCAGTAAATCCTTCTATGTGGCACACCTCATCACAAAAGGGTTCTCATCTAGAAAAAAGGAGGTCATTATTCCTCTCTACTCATCCCTCATCAGACCCATTACAGAATACAATGCCACATTTGGTATGTTTCTCACAAGACATCTACAACAATTGGAAAGGCCACAGAAATACCTCACTAAGAGGATTACAGGCCTCAAACAGATGCCATACGCAGACCGTCTCAAAAAACTCCAGCTCTACTCCGTTGCATATCGCCTACTCAGGGGTGATCTCTTCCTAACATACAAAGCTATGTCAAACCCAGAGCTGTTGGACATGCTACACTTAAAGAAATATCAATCTCTCTGAACCACATGCTCCAGGGACCTAAACCTTGTCACCACAATAAACAGAACATGCTGGAGGGGCAGATTCCTGTCCCAGAGACTTCCCAAACTCTGGAACAAACTACCCATTCATGTCAAGCAAAGCTCCTCATTGGCTCTCGTTAAGAAAAATCTTGATGACTGGATGGAAAATAGAAAATTCACCCCAGGGATCACCTCTGTGGCACTGCTTGACAGGGGCACAGAAAATCATTTTCTTGGGTGACGAAAGCCAGGGAACCTTTTTGGCTAGGCTTATATAGGCCCCAGGGCCGATAGCCTAGTACCTACCTATGAACCTATGAAAACGTTGGTTAAGAATAGATGCAATAATGATGATTTAATACAGAAATTTTAGCCAGTTTATAGAGAAATTAAAGATACATTAGTATAATACAAACAGGAATTGCATTATGAAGTGAGAGAAAAGCATGGTATATTTAGAGAGAAAGCCAGGGCAAAGAAATTTCTAGAAGTAAGAAAGTGAGTGAAGAAGGGAGAGTAAGGAGATGTAAGGTAGGAATAGCTATTTGTTCACATTTAGGGATATAGTGTATCCTAGTGATAAACAACAACAGAGTCAGCTTTTGGCTAGGAAGTCTTTCAGAATGGTTTTAAAGGATGGGAGGGAAAGTACTGACCTGATGGATACATATAAGGAGTTTCAGGCCTTATCAGCATGGTGCGAGTACAGACAATGCCCAGCAGATTTGATTTTGTTTGTGGACAGACAGGAGTATTTGTTCACTGGATTGTAATGAGCAACTGGGAACATAGTTGTGTAAAAATGTATTTGGTGCTGGACAAGCAGAAGGATTCTGATTAATATTATAGGTGGTAAGAAATTGTGTATGTTAGTTATCGGGGTAGTTCTATCCAGTTTAGTCTTTTTAGTGCTATACAGTGGGGGCTTCTGAAAGGTTTAGCGGCTTTGTTATACCATTGTTCAAGTTTTGATTTTTGTAATGCCTGAAGGTTAGTAAGGATGGGAGCATCATACAGAAGTGTGGGGAGGAGATAAGTAGTGGCAAGTATAGTTTTAGTTGCATTAGTGAGAATGTTTTTGGCTCTATAAAGCATCCCTAGTTTTTGATTAGCTTTTCTTATGCAATTTTGTATATGCAGGACGAATTTAAGATTAACATCCACTATTATCCCTAATAATTTCCTATGAGAAGTGACTTAAATTATTATATTATCAAGACAGGGCTTTAAATTTTGGGGGTTTTTTTTCACGGGAGAGCGATTTGGGGAAAAAAAGTAGTCATTTGTTTTATGTTAGGGTTGAGAATTAATTGAGAGTTACAAAGCCATGTTTCAGTTGCTGTTAAAGTTTCTTGAGTAATTTTTTGGAGGTTTACCATGTTATCAGATAGGCAAATGAGTGTGGAATCATCTGCCTACTGTACTAGGGAGGCCTGCCATGTGGATGTGTGCAGGGCGTTGATGAGAATGTTAAAGAGGAGGGGACCAAGGATAGAACCTTGTGATACATTGGTGGTGACTGGGAGGTATGGAGACAGGGTGGAGTACCATTTTACCAACTGATACCTATCAGATAGGTAGTTTTTGAACCATAGAAGTGTGGGCTGAGAGAGACCTAATTAGAACAGTTGAAGTAGAAGTTTGCTGTGACAAATTGTGTTGAAGGATTTAGATACATTTAATAATAAGTAGAAGACTAGTTTCCCCTTATCTCTAGCTTTATTGACTGTATCCATTTGGGTTAGAAGTGCAATGTTAATATTATTGGAAGGAAGGCAGCCATGTTGTATGGGAGATAGGCACTCTTCCTGCAGGAGATAGTTTATCAATTGCTTTTGAATACGTTTTTCAAGTATTTTGGAGAGGGAGGAATAAGATTGCTATATGTCTAAGGTTAGTAATGTCTGATGAATTGTTTTCTTTGGGCAGAGGGATAATGGGTGACTTTATCCAGAGAGAGGGAACATCGAATTCCTGGACTGACCTATTTATAAGGATTCAGACAGAGTTAGCAATACTACTGGCTGCTATTTTAAGGTACTCACTTGGAAGGTCATCAGCTGAAGTAGAGCTTGGTTTGAGTTTGTTTAATAGTAGTTTTATATAGGATGTGGGCACAGATTTGAAGGTGAAAGTGGATGTGGTGATATGTGGCTGCTAGGTAGGGTTAGGATTAGATGTTAGGGAATCCTTTTTTAGAGATGCTATACTATCTATAAAATAAGAGTTTAATTGTATTGCATCTTTGGGTGATGAGTTATTGGGAGAGGGGTTAGGGTTGAATTTATGGCTGGGATGCAATATTTTTTAATGGATGCCCAGATGCCCAGAATTGTTTAGGGTTATGTTTACTATTATTCAGAAAAGCTTTACAGTATATATCTTTTGTCTTCATTAATTTGTTTTCTAGTATGACCACGGAGAGTGTACAAAGAGTGGTTGAGATAGAGTTGAAGTATGTTGAGAGCTATTATAGAGTCATGGTAGGATGAGAGATGTCGGATTAGAATGAGAGATGCCCCAGAAGCAGGAGTAGCATAGAGGATAAGCTGAGGAATACCATGATTATTTAAAGGGATCGGTATATTATAGTTAGCAGGTAGTCAGGAAGCAGGGATCAAGAAGGAAAAAGAAGTTGCAGGGCAGAAGTGGTGATGAAGTCTGAATGCTGACAGAGGGTAAGCAGGAAAGTATTTTCTATGAAGGAAGAGAGTTAAGTTGTCTTAGTATTTCCTCTGGAATCTAACAAATAGAGGGGTTTAAAGTGCTAGAGTATGAAAATGCAGTTAATGTAGGAAGAAGTGAGTTTTTTGGAGGAGAAATAGAAGATAAAATGTAGAATACATAGGTGCTGTTGGGGAGGGGTGTGGCTATGAATGAATGTAGTGCAAAGTTGTATGGGAGAGAAAAAGGTAGTTGGGAGTGGTGTTAAAAGATTAAATGGGAGTTGAGAATTAAGTAAAAAGAAACAGGAGTGTTTGCATGATAGTAGTAAGGTTGTTTGGGAAGGTTAGGAAATAGGAGTCACAAGTGAAATGCATATGACGAATGTATAACATTAGAGTAAGACAGGATAAGTGGGAATTGGAGGTAGGATAGGGGAGTGAAGTCGAGTATAGTGAGACTAAGCATAGCAGGCTTCCAGACTCAAATCAAATTATAACAGGTAGTAATCAGTTGATAGCCAATACAAAGCAATTAACAGACAGGTACAAAGTTAAACAGGTTTTGTTTCATTTTCTGAATGAAGAAACCTGTCAGCCAGTAACACTAGGTAGTTGGCATATACAGTGTAAACTACTGATCAAGAGAAAGGACAGTGGCCAACTTATAAGTGGTTTGTAGAGTGCAAGGACTACTCTTTCGGGGGAGGGGGTGTTAAAGCCAATTTCCAGCACAGGTAGATATTTGAAATACACAGCAAGGTTCATCAAGTACAAAGACAAAATTCTCAGTGAAAACGTTTGAGATGAAGTCCTTATTGCAGAGCTCCTGCAGTATAGGGATCACATGTAGTGACCACAAGGTTATTGTACAAAGACAGAATTCTCAGTGAAAACATGTGGGAGTTAGCCATTATGGCACTGCACTCTAAAGGAAGTTGGTGACTTGAGTGAAAAAGGAGAGAGTAGTCCTCTACAATATTTATACAATATACAGTCTGTGTAGTGGTTAAAAGTCAGTACAGTCAGCATCATGGCAATGTTGTTGTTGTTGTTGTGTCTTTCGGCTTTTCCCGGTTAGGAGTCGCCACAGAGGAACTCCAGTCCGCTAATGATTGGCAGTAGATTTTTACGTGCCGAGTTGCCAGCTCTGATGCACAACCTTTCAACGAAGGCACGGCCATTCACACATGTCTCCACACAGAAGAGAATCGAACAGGACGTCTTACTGTGAGGTGACAACACTACAGCAGCACCACCACTGCAGTTAGTCAGCATCATGACAATATTGTAATAATTATGCCATTATTTACAAATGTTTAAAATTAATATGTTTACCTATACTCACACCTTCTGTGACTGTTAGACAGTTAAAGAAGGGTGTGGAAGTTAAGGGAGGGAAAACATGGAAAGTTATCATGAATCAAATGCTCTACAAATGAAGGGCAATTTTAAGTGATTCAATAAACCAAATTTGAAATCAATGATTGGTGTACTACCTGTGATACTGACAGGGGTTAACTTCCATGTACTTATAGGTAAACTTTGTCGCAGCTAGTCTAATCATGGTGTGGGATTATGCATTTTGAGATTAGAATGGTAATGCTGGGTATTTTAACACCTTTAATAAATTATCACTTACGGCACAAGCAAACATACATTAATAGAAAAGAAAGCAAACCTTATTAACATGTTTTCATGAATTATACTTACATACATGTTTTCTTTCTTTATAACAACTGCTATTCACTTCAGAATTACATAAATTGCTCAGATCCTGCTTTCTCTTAAATCTCACTCCTCCTTCTCATATTCCTGAACATTATTCTGCATGCATTGTTTCCAATAAATAGAGAGGGAAAGGTAACAGAATGGGATGAGGCCAAGCAGAAGTCTTACCTGAGGGTTAGAGATTGCCTTCTCTACCAAGAATTAATATCAGAACACAGGCAAAGATAGAGGGATGGGGTGGTCCTACATGAAATACTAGCCCTGGTAGAGTTTTTAGTTGACTCTAGAGCAGAAGGTGCTGCAGTAAAAAAATAGGAATATGAGTAATTAGTAGGACATTTAAAATAAGGATTACAAAATTAAATAACTTGTTTGAAAAAAATTTGTGTTGCTTGCTGATGATAGGGCTATTACAATAAGGGCATAATCGAGATTTCAAATGTGACGTCTCTTAACAGTGACTGAGCATGATTGTAATGTCAACAGTCATGTTCTTCTGGAGTTTAATGTGAGCTGTGACAGTATATTGGTAGCTAGCTATATCATTTTAGTATGAGCTGTGAAGTTTAGAGAGGATACCAGTATAATTTCAAGGTATTTGCATTAGTATACCTGTTGAATGTGCTTGTCTACAGGATCTTGCATTGTGGGGGGTGTGACGACCCACCACTGCCAACCAATATGTGACATGGATATCCCACCTCTGGGCCAGCAATCAAGCAGGTTCAGTCCTCACCACTGGCACCTATGAGGGAATGTTCACTGAGAGGATAACAGTTACATACACAGTATTTCCAGATGCAGCTCTCTGCATCAAGTGCAATTTCCCTTAAGAGCACACAGAGACCACAGTCAGTCTGGGGCTGGTTGCTCTACCTTTCTCCAGATCCCCATTAAGACTCCCCACTGGCATAGCTATAGAGTTGAGATCTCAGCTGAGTGACCAAGCCAAGACCTTCAGCACCCTCTTTGTTCAACCAGTGCTTCATGTTCCTGATCAAGTATCTGACACACACTCTTTGAGATTTGATTTACACACACACACACCTGGGAAAGGCTGGCACAGGTTTACTAGCTATGTCCCCTTCTGCCCAGACTACAAGGTAGTTACCACTGCCACCAGTCACTCCTGCCAGCTACTTTAGGGCCATACAAGGGTACCCAATATACTGGTGAAATTAATATTACTATCAATACAAATGGCCGTTTGTCCAAGAGCAAGACTGTTAGGAGTGGTCCACACAGTGTCACCAAATAAATATGCAAGTACTCTCAAAACTTAAATATCTCTACAAAGATCAACTACAATGGAAGGCTTAAATATATTTAATAATAAATAAAAGAACAAGACAATACTAAATATATATTCACAGTGACAGAGTTCAGAATCACAGGAAATATTTAAAACAACATTGAAGGACAGTCTCATACAAATAAAGAAAAATAATATCTAAACAACATTTCACTATATTCTTTACTGATTCTACGAGAATTATACAATTCCCTAGTAACTTACTTACTAGAGCAAGGCGGATGATGTGGTGAATGGTTCTTCTTGTTGTTGTCAGGTCCAAGACAGAATACAGAATGCTCTGACTCACTAAGAAACTTATCAAAATAATATCTAAAACATTACTGCTGGGATAGCTTGCAGAATGACATCATTTCTGGTCATCAGACATTTAGTTCTCATGCAAACCCCCATTGCTGGCAACTGGCAGTATTTAGCACCTACCCATAAAAATACACATACAAGGACTTTTGCTCGGGTCTTTGGCAGGTGCTGGAAGTCATAAAACAATTGCACACCACTGTGCTTCCAGAGTAGTGATTAGTTCACCCCAAAGACAACTGTACAAAGCAGTTTGATATACACATGATATACAGTTCTAATATATTTGTAACACAAGCATGTTGTATAAATAATTTTGATATTCGCCAATGACATATAATTATTTACAAAATTTCTGCTAGCTGTGCTGGCAGTACCTCCTTTCGTCACAAGGGGAGATTTATCTAGGTATTATTTTGTTCCCAAAAGCACTGATTTTGATTTGACTGGGTTTAAAGTAAGATGTTGATGTTCATCCAGCTGCAAGTGGCACTGATGTCATGGTGCAATGACTTGTGGGTAGAAGAAATAGTATTGCCTGATCTCAGCAAGAGAATGTCATGGACGTAAACACTGATGTTAAGATTCTTAAGTCTGAAACTAAAGTATTTAAGAATGGTTATAGATGTGAACCTTGGGGACTGCAGAAAAATGGTCACACCAGGTATAAGAGTGCAGCTTCCAAAATAAATGTGTGTGAATTATTGGTTTAGATAATTGGTGAACTACCTGAGTAGTCGATCGGTGAAGCCATTTCTGGCAAGTTTAATGAGGAGGAACTTGTGGTTCACTAAATCAGAGATACTCATCACACTAATTAAAACAGACTCTTTATGTTGTCCTTTGGTCATAATCAGATAAACTCTAACTGTAGAATTATAAATTGCATTTAAGGTACTAAAGGATTTCATGAATCTGTGCAGGGCAAAGACTATAATGTCATATAAAGAGTTTCATCACATGACTGAGACATGACACTGAGTGTAATTTGATGGACGTTTTGGGCTTGACTTTTTGATTAATGGTGTTATAAACTATGTCTCCATTTTATGATGTCTGAAGCAAAAGAATGAGAAAAGTTACATGTGTAGACTAGTGGTTTAGTATAAAAGCTAAATTATTTTTGAGAAAGCAAGAGTGGATCTGGCCTTTGGAATTACTCCATCACTGATCCCAAGAGCAAATCTTTTGGAATTTGGTCCCCATTGTAATTAAGTCACTTATACTGACAGCAAGTCTTTTGGAACTGGGGCAGGCTTACACCAGAGTAAGTCACTTACATTGAGAGCAAGTCTTTTGGAATCTGGTCTTAAGCATAGAGTCAATAATTAAAGCACACAAGGCAAATACTGGTGACTTGAACATGCTCAAGGCGATGCAGAATGAGTCAGTTTAGAACATTTTAAGGCATCTTTTTTAATTAGGCTGTGGGACTTTGTTCTGAAACAAATAACTTTTGCTGTTTTACTTTATTCAGTAAGCACATGCAATTTAATTAACTGAGAAAGGAAGCAAGTGTTACAACAGATGATACAACCTGCACTAAGAATATCAAAGGTAGTCACCACAAACGTATCTTTATAACAATTGCCACTCACTCTTAATACAAAAGGAAAAACCAGAAAAAAAGATAAAATAATACTACCAAACATATAAAACAGTAACCATTGTAGCACTTTAATAAAAACAGCACAATCAATACACTCATTATCATATTATTGTATTTAAATAGGTGTTGCACATCAAAGTAGTCATGATCCTATTGTCTGACGTGTACTTAATGTACATATGAAATATTTTTACTTACTACACATATTTTCTATATTCCACCCCCCCCCCCAACATGGCAACAATGGTGTTTTATATATTGACAGACCACTAATGCTTTAACATGTGTGTAATAAAACTATCTGAACTAGCTAAAGCCAAAAATGTTGTGATTAAAAAGCTAAGCAAAACATGGACTGTATTATTATAATTATTATTATTATTATTACTGAAATCCCAGTTTCAAGCATACCACTCAATTGTTGTAGCACCTGTAAATGTTGTGACTCTGAGACATAGCCGAAAGGATTGCATTAACTTCCTTCTGCTATAGTCATTACACTTTCAGATTTCTTGGTCTTTAGTACGTGTATTAACACAAATCCTCATACTCTAACTACTCTGATGTCAACAGTTATAATATATAAACGTTTTACTGATTTTAAATGTTCACCTCTGACTATTTTTAGCCATACCCCCTAATTTTCAAGGTAGGAGGTTGAAATGTATTCTCTCAGGTCCCAGCTGAGGTACTTAATGCTTCCTCAGTTGTTTCTGCATGTGATTGTCACAATGTGCACAGCACTCCCATGTATCTGAAAGCACTTCTTTTGTGGGATCACAATATCATTGGTATTCCTTGCATACATACTCCTATGAGAGGCCCCCCCCCCATGTACTCATTAATGCTATGCTAGAGTTGCTTCCTTGTATTGTACTCAGTGTTCCTTCACAAGGTCCCCCAGGAATTAGCTGGAATTCCATAACCAAATTGTTTCACTTGATATTATGTCGTACCACGTAGAAGTAAAATGCATTCCACTCATTGTTCTGTTTCCCTGCCTGTAATATTTAAAATGTGATCTTAAGGACTCCTGTTTTGCTTCAAATAAAACAGTACATTGCCAAGTCGGTCTGCTCCTATGCCTTGCCCATGTTCTCTGGTCACAAGTCAGAACACAACTTAATTAAGAATGTCAGAGGATTATGACTGCAGGTACCATGAAGACTGATGGTACTCAAACCATAAATATTAGCTACAGTGAAGGAACAGAGTGCATGTTGATTGCCTAAAACAACAATCAAAAATAGCACTAAACAAACAAAACAGAAAAACTTGTGATATACTGTTATGGTATAAAAAAATGTAAACTGCATTTAAAAATTTGTATATAAAAATGTTGACATGTGAGTGTTATAAAGTTTCTATATTTATACACTTTGTAATATTTATACATTTTCTATTAAAGTATTATTCATGTATTTAAAGAATGATGTAACCAATCAGCAGAGGGCAATGTTGTATAAATGGAGCTTTGTGAGTCTGTGAGCTATCCTTGAAGGCAAAATGCCGAGGTACCAGATGTGGTTAATATAAAGTGAATTCAGCTCCTATTTTTTTGCGTGGCTAGTTTTTCTGTTTTGTTGACTGTAGATTGTGTTTAATATTTACTGCAGGAAAAGATGATACACATCATAGAAGTAGAGGAAGAGGCGAAAGAGGGAGTGGGAATCAGAACTTCTATGGATACAGCTCCAGTGCATACATGGAAGAAAGGATAGGCTGGGAATAGCCAGCAGAGAAGTAGGGCTTGTGACACAAGAAAACAACTGTCTGTCTCACCCACACTTCTCATAGTCCAGCCTGCTTTATAGGAAACTGATGAAGTTGCGGTCTTCTGAACTTTCTTTTATTTGGCCTGCATCTTTGGTCAAGTGTCAACTCCAGAATGGGTCCTATCATCTTAGAAACACAAAACAAGTCAGTAGTGTTTAACAACTTTATTTGACCAACTTACATATTCCTGGCGCCACAACTATTCACCTTCTACAGGGTGTAATTCATAGTTTTAAAACCACGTCTTTATATCATATCCATTAAACAATCAATCAGTTAAATTTGGAGTTGCAATGTAGCATATTTTCAAGATCAGGGTGTGTTTATGGCAAAGTAACCAATGACCTTTTTTCTTTTTTTTTTTTGTCGCTGCACAGCAAGATGTTCCGTCATTCAATTCTTGGCTTGGGTGCCTTCTGTGTGGAGTGTGCATGTCCTCCCTGTGTTCCCGTGAGTTTCCTCCGGGTGCTCCGGTTTTCTCCCACATTCCAAAGACATACAGTAGGTGGATTGGACACTCTAAATTAGCCATAGGTTTGAGTGTGTGGTGTGGAAGAACTATTGTGGCAGGGCTAGCCAGTCAATGGAGTAAACAATGGCTCTAGATGATTGTCACTGTTAAAGTGAAACCCCGACCCCATGTGCAAAAATGGGAAAAAGGGGTTGTGGATGGATGGATGGATGGATGGATGGATGGATTTGAAGCTGGAATTTGCTTATAAAAATCGCATGAAAGGTCACTGACATTTGGATGCGACAGTAGAGTGTTGTGAAAGCAGATTAAGAAAATACTATATTTTAAATCTACCTGTGTGAAAAGCTTTCTATATGTTACAAGACAGCACCCAGCACATTTAATACTGGTGTCACTACTTGATGAGGTAAATGTAACACATACAAACGTTGCTGCTACTAATGAAGAAGGTTTAATTGTAGTAAAAGAAAGTAGCGAAAACTAAACGTTTGTCCAGAGATTATACTGAGCATTTGTTGGACCAGAGTGAGAAGAAATTCAATCAATTATGTATAATGAAAAAGTAAAAAATAAAAAAATAGAATTGGAAATCGAATGGTAGTAATTGTAAACCTGATGAGGCTTGACAGTTTTTTTATGACAACTTACATATTTTTCAAAAGCACTTAGAAATATCATATATCAAAATGTGTACTCATTAACATCAGAGAAATCTTAGGTTGATATTATCCCTAAAAAAAATTGCTTTTCTTTTCAGAAGGGCAAGGAAGATATTCATTACGTTGATAGATAATGTTATATCATTTACTAGAATTCCAGCTTCAGAATGCACTTTCCTTTGAGAAAATGTTTTGCTTGTGATAAGGTAATCATAGGTTCATAGATTAGTACTAGGCTAACTGCCCTTGCGAGTCATTTTAAGCTTAGCCAATTAGCCCTTGTGAGACTCAAACCCTGCACCTTGTGTTTGTAAGGCAAACACCTTAACCATTAGGCCATAGACATTTTCATAAATCTAGCAAAAGCATCTTTGTCAAGGCATTTGACTTAAGAAACTAAGGATGCAGTGCAAATTACAGACTGCACAAGAAACCCATATATGTGGTATATAGGACAGACCCAATGAAAAGTGCATAGTAAGTGGCTAGAATATCTGAGATGCTTGTGCCAGCAATGTCTTAAATACAGTGTCAAGGTACTTTAATAATACACATGGAGGGTGTGTGGATGTTGAGCGGTTTTGGTATGACTTGCCTTCTGAGACTTTGGAACAAGGAGAGGAAATTATTACAAATCAAAACTAAATATATTTTAAAAGTATCAGACTACATGTAAGTAGTCTAAATACTGAAATGGACTTTTTATTTAAAGTAATGTTTTTCATGCTGAGATCTATATTTATTATTACTGTATTTGTCTTTTGAAATGAAGGCATTGTCAGCCCATAAATACATTGGCATAAGTGAGGACAAAATGGAGTCCCTGCTTTTGCTCCTTTTTTCTGTATATAGTAGCTGTTGTTATACATATAGATGATTAAGAATGGGTTTCCAATCAAAACTAACTTATTAATGGTCCAAGAAATGGATGCCAAAAAAAATTAACCTCAGTAGGAAAGCCTGAGACATGAATCTTGGCATCATTTTTAAGAGTACATAACATTGAGGATTATGATCAGGTCACTGATCATAACCTGTTTGTTAGGTGTTTGAGACACAGATGCAAAGAAAGCTTGAGAGATGAAGCTTGGCACCCATGTCAAGAACACATAATAAACAGGTTGTGATAGATGACACGATCATAATTCTTTGTAGTGCATGGAGCTATATCTGCTCTATGTATTACTAGTTACAGGAAAAACAAAACAGCTAAATGTTTGCCAGCTGTCAAAACTTATCTTTCATGCCTCTCGACTGTCTAGAATTTTGCAGAATGTCCAGATTGTTGCTTCATATTTTTGGTCCTCATAAAAGTATCCTTCAGAAAATGCATGAGAACACACATCCTGTCATTTTATAAACTTTCTGTTTTTAGAGGAAAGTGGGGACACATTACTGGTATAGACAGCAGGCAGAAAAAAATCTTTTACTTCTGCCAGTCTCACTTGCTGATCAGTATGGGCAGATTTTACCTCCTAGCATGAGACCTGACCTTTACAACTTCAGCAGGGGGCGCTTAACATTTGTTAAGGTCGGGTCTGGCACCACTCTAGTGCTGAACTGGTTTGTCTTTTCCTGAATATAGGAGCATAATCACTGCACTCCAAGCACTGCAAACTAGCTATGGAAACAAAAACCTGTTCATAATTCTTTGTAGTGTACGAATCTTTAGCTATCCTGATGTACTACTAGTTACAATCAGAAATAAAGTGTAAGATCATTAGCATACTTGGGACTGCCACACAGAAAGTACAAACGTTTTAAAAAATGTTAGATACTTTGCTTGACCACATTTGTTGCTGGCAGTGTGTGCTGTCCCATGTTTCCTTGAACGGCAGCTCCTTGAAAATGAATTACCCTTATTAGAATGAGCACAATAACTGACTGAGATTTTCAACAGATTCATTCATCTTTCTTTCCCTGTCACCAAGGATTTCTAGCTACTCCTTGTAACAGGATAATAAAAGCTGCTTCCAAACTCAGAAAGATTTACTTCCTAATCTGCAAGAGAATATTTCAATTTTCAAATTCCAGTTGGAAATATCTATTGCAGTGGATTTTTTTTCCAACAACATCTGAGTATTTAAAAAAAAAACACACTTACCACTTTATGTAAAAGCTTATACAAGTCGTCCTGTTGTTTGAGGATAGGAGAGGCTGGCTGATTCACGTAGCTTACTGCAAATGGATCTACATAAATAAATTGTTGCTGTTTTTGATGTAATTTACAATAAAATGCCAATTGTTATATATTTTTAGCTAACATACTTAAGCAATAACCTACAAGAGTTTGTGGGTAAATCCTGATATATCTACACCCATGAGTGGGTTATTACTATCATACAATGACATTATTTAAGAAAGAAAATGTCGACCTTTCTTAAATAATGTCTTTGTATAACGGCACTGTAGTGTTCCTCTACCTTCTGCCTTGTTTACTGATGTATTGCGTATGTGTATGGGACTTAACATCCCCACACTTGCACAGTACATCAATACAGTGCAGGAGAAGCAATCAATGGAGAAAAGAAATTCTCTGTTGCTATTTTTTTCTGACAAGATTTTACGAGAAACAGAGCAGAAATAGAAGGAAAATCAGGTACATTTCTGTTTTATTTATTTTTTTGAGAACATACCTGATTCTTTTTCTGTCTTGCATTATCCCTCAGTATATTCCAGTAGAAAGTCTGGCCACTCAATTGTACTTCAGCAACCAGACTTTACTCTAATAGGATATGCTCAATTTACAAAGGGCACGTTGGCTGGGCTGTCCAATCATAATGTTTGTTTTTGAAAACAAATAAGCTGTCATTGTATCATATTTGTTAGACCAGCAGTCATTCCTGAAACAAACACAAATAATA
This sequence comes from Protopterus annectens, assembly GCF_019279795.1. Lineage (NCBI taxonomy): Eukaryota > Metazoa > Chordata > Ceratodontiformes > Protopteridae > Protopterus > Protopterus annectens. The sequence continues at coordinate 674,948,523 of NC_056743.1, read as the reverse complement.
ACACTCACACACTCACACACACACACACACACACACACACACACACACACACACACACACACACACATACACACACACACACACACACACACACACACGCACGCACACACACAGTGAATGGTGCCTAAAAGTTTTATTTGCACAACTTACATAACTTTGGTGCCTCAATTATTCACATTTTAAAGGATGTAAATCATCATTTTAAAACATTTTTGTAGCAGCATCTATTAAGGAACCAATCAATACTTTAAACTGTTCCCTGCCAAAGAAAAATACCATAATGATAAGCATGTAGCTTAACGTCAAATTATTATTTTAATTGAAAGAATTTCAACTTAGATTGGTATTTACACTCCTTGGATACTTGTTTGTAAAATGTGGTACTTAAACTATAATTAAGCTCCTTCTGCAGTAATTTGTTCTCCATGACCCCACTTCTTAGAAGGCTAGGTATACCCAAAAACAGTCGAGGTAAACCATCTACTCACCTTCTATATGTGTTATTAAATGCAACCAGAATTAATTAAAAAGAGCTTGACACAAATGTCCCTCAGAAGCTGTAGCCACCAAATGTGCACTTTACATTTTGTACATCTTGTTTACCAGACACATGCATTATATATGCTTTCTATAATATACACTGCATCCTTAGTTTCACAAGTAAAATGTTGTGTCATGGATATGTTTGGCGATAGGACCGGAAAAGAGTGAGGAGAAGCATACAGAAGAACCGTACATTGTAACGTCATGAGCAAGGAAAGCAGGTGAGGAATAACTGAGTCCAGAAATAATAGGTAGAGAGAGCAGGTGATGCACAAGAAAGAGCATACAGGTCCAGTACTCTGTGATAAGGAAGTGAAAAAATGGTAAGGTATAAGAAAGGCGGAAGGAAGACATTAAGTAACTGAAAAAGAGAGGAATGTAAAGTATGCAGGTGTGCGGGACCAGACAAGTCATGGAGCAAAAGTGACAGATCAGTTTCAAAAGCATAGCAGATTAACAGACAACGCAGGAAAGAAAGAAAAACTGATTTGACATTTACTCTGGTTATGGTACACACATTGCTTAGCTAATCACTGAGGAAGCAGATTTCTTCCAAGATTTCTATGCAATGTCTTTGACAAGGTAGCAGTCAGAAAGATCAGATGAAATAAAAAATGAGGAATGCTGCTACTTCAGTCATAATGTATGAATGATGTCCAGATGGACAATGATTATCAAGTGTGTGATGCCCGTGCCCTGGCCAAGCAATCAAGGAGCCTCAGTCCTCACCACTAACACCAGTGAGGGGCGTCTCTTATAGGAAGAAAGGATAACAAATACACACAGTAAAGTGCAATTTCCTTTAAGAGCACACAGAGATCACAGTCAGTCTGGGGCTGGTCTCTCCCTTGCTCTCTAGGTCCTTGTAAGAAAAATATGTATTTAAACACATGTGAATGCTAGTTTAAAAGCAAATAATATATAATGCATTTTATTCTATTAATCATATATAGAAAAATCAATTCATGTTTGAATATGAAGTGGCTTTGAAACTGCAGTTTGGCTTGAAGCAAAGCTGGCCTTTGACCCTGTCAGAAATGCAGAGCTTAGCAAATGCTGTTTATGTTTTACTAAAATGATTATCTGCTGGGTCAGGAAAATTAAATGAATAGAACACTAATTCAGCTTCTTCCTGCACGAATGATGTGACCTTGTATGTTACTAAAAGGCTTGAAATAGCACAGACATGTAAAACTGTATATATGAGAAACAAAGAACTGTATTAAAGAACTGAAGCTACCATTGTATTAATCACAGGCAATAGCCTTGGAAAGAGCAACATTTACAGAAAGACATTATAACTGACCAGGTGCCTTGCAAGGCTATATTATTTTCATGGGAAAACTTTTAAAAAGTATAACCTCAGCACTTTCTTATGAATAGAATATTGTGGACTATAGTGATGTAGGTGCCCTGTGACTGACCACGTCAGTAAGGTGGGCACAGCTTGAATGTATAGTGTATTTAAAGAAGTTTACTTCCTGTATCATGTCAGTCAAAATTCTATACTTGTATTGTATAGTCTTTTGCCTCCTGGTGTACACTAGTAAAACGTTTTGAACTTGAACCTCCTGTATTATTGACTGTTATTTAAGAAAAACCTAATGATTTTACAGTCTGTTTTAATAATTTTGCTGACACTTTGGTCCTTCAGACCGGAATTCCCTTGGTAAGCTACAGATCAGAATACAATGGTAGTGGAGAAGCTGCGCAGGAGAAGGTAAGAAAACACGGTTCTTCTTGAAGTGAAAAGACCTCCGACTGAATTGTTGTGTGTAAAGAGGCTGGCCACTTTCTGATCTGTGGCTGAAGAGCGGAAAACTGGCCCCCAAGAAGAAAACGTATAGTCATAAACGGGAGGCTCAGGTAGGAAGAATTTCCCTCTTTGCTTTTGTTTTAGATCAGGGACCAGGCTACAGTATAATGTTACTAAGATTTGTTTTAACAGATCAGGAACGAATTGCAGTACTGTATATATGGTCATAGATCAGGAAAACAGAATAAAGTAGACAGTCATTCTAGACAGGACTGAACAGAGGGAAGAAGATACCACGTGGTAAGAAAAGGGTTACGTAACAGTCTTTTTTTTTTTTTAAGACATGGGAAATCAGTGCACTAAAACCTTGTAAGGTCCGCCCCTAACCAAAGAAACAAAATACATGCAATTACAGCATGCTGATATGTTAGGTATTATACAAAATGTGTTAACAAATATGAATTTGATGGTAAACTAGATAAACTTACACTAGTTAAACTCCTTAAACAGCTTAAATCTGATGCAGGAGGTCAGGCAAAAAAGCAGCACCAACTAGGCATACCTCAAGCACACAGGTGGATTGAGGAAGCAAATCGTAGAAAAACAGAAGCTTAAAAATTCAAAAACATTTTTAGACAGAGTGAAAGGTCTGACAGACAGAATCTCTGAGAAATGGAAACTTAGAGCAGACTGGACTTGCATTAATCAATGCATACAACAGGAAAATGAGACAATAAATGGATATTATGCTAGATTATTAGAATGCTTTGAACAACAATTAAAAAATGCATTTTTGAAAGGTTGCATTGCCCCTATCAGTAGCTTTATTACAAGGCATATGATAGATCACCGAACAAGCAGGCTACAAGCCTTACTTGAGTATGCTAGACATGCTGAAAGACACTTTAATAGTAAAAAGAAGAAAAAAAAAAAGGGCACAAGTCTTCACTGCTGAAGACGGAGCTGAAGTATTTGTATTACAGTCAGGAAAAAAGGGCATCTAGCTAGGGACTGTAAACAAAATAAGAAAGCAATGACAGAAGATAAAGGAGATGAAGACTGACTATATGATAGTGATAACAATCAAAAATCATCAGGAATGGTTAATAAACAAAAAGAAAATGTAAATGTAGTAGAGGGAATAGAGGAAGTACAAACAGATGTAGAGGATGAAAATGGAAATGACATTTTAGATTTAGCATTGTTGAGCCTGGAGCTCTACCTAGCAGATACAAAACCAGAAGTGACACTTCTGGTGGAGGGAAGGGAAGTCAAATTCCTGTGTGACTCAGGAGCGTCACGGACTTTGATACACCCCTCCAAGTTACCAGAACATTCTGAATCACCTGATTATATATTAGTAAAAGCAGCAAATGGACAGCTATACAGGGAACCACTCTCCCATAATATAGCAATAACTGACCCTGTTTCAGGTATGACTCAGAAAAGTAAAATTGTAGTTTCTGCAAAATGTCCAGTAAACTTACTGGGAAGAGACCTTGTGCAGATATTTGGCATAGCAGTAGTTCCTACCATGCAGGGTATGGAGGCACAGAGACAAATGGATGCTTTTGTGGTGTGATCGGAGGGTGAAACCTATTATTGGTACAGCCAGGACCTAGTTACTGGTCCAGGGGCAGTAACCAAAGAACTGATGAACGTAGCCATCAGTAAGGTACCCTCCCTTGACACTGACCAGCAGCATTTGTTACATTGTACTCTATACTACTGTAACACACCGGGACCTAATAAGATATATGAGCAAGAATTATTCAAAAATCCTGCTAGCAGATTAATATTACGAACTTTATATTGGGATACTGAGGAAAACAGTGTAGTAAGCTGTTCATTACCTCAGGAATTCATGAAATTGTATAAGTCCAATAGACTGCCACATGTCAGCTTGACAAAAAACAAAAGTGTTAAATGGGCAGACTTAGAAGAAAAAGTAACAAGATGGGAGAAACAGACTGATTTAGAGCTGTCAGAACAAGGAATACAAAAACAAAAACTAAATTGGTTGACACAGACACACCCAGCAGTACACTTGCAATCTAGCGAGGACAGCTGATTAGCATTCTTATTAGAAAAAGAAAAAGCCCTATGTGAAATTCCAACAACTCTCTGGTCAACAGGCAAGTCAAATGTAGGACTTATTCAAACAGCAGGACCAGTTACAATAACCCCAAAGTCAGCTTTTAGACCACAAAAAAGACAATACCCTTTGAGAAAGGATGCAGAAGTAGGAATTAAGCCTATAATAGCAGCATTACTCAAAGAAGGAGTACTGGTAGAATCTCCTGATTCACCATGTAATACACCCCTATTTCCTGTTAAAAAAGTAAACTGGGAATGGCGGATGGTGCAAGAATTACAAGCTGTAAATAATGCAGTAATACCTAGAGCACCTACAGTGCCAGATCCACACACTTTGTTAAATGGTTTACACCTACAACAGAAGTATTTCTCTGTGGTAAATATTAGCAATGCTTTCTTTTCAATACCTATACATCCTGATAGTCAATATTGGTTTGCATTTACATTTCAGGGTAAAAGGTATACATATACTCGACTACCACAGGGATATTGTGAGAGCCCAACAATATTTGCACAAGAAATGGCTAGCAACCTGGCAGGATTGACCCCACCGGGAGGTAGTCAAATTCTACTTTATGTAGAGAACATCTTGCTAGCAGCCCCCACCCAGCAGCAGTGCAGGGCGGATACTGTAACATTATTAAAATTTTTTAGCAATACAAGGACACAAAGTAAACAAAAGTAAGTTACAACTTTGGAAAAAACAAGTTAGATACTTGGGATATGTGATATCCAATAAAGGTAGAATACTAGATAAAGAGAAAAAAAAAAAAAAAACAGCAATTTTGCAAGCACCCAAACCAACAACTAAGAAAGAAATAATATCTTTCTTAGGTACAACTAATTTTTGTTGGAGCTGGGTACCAAATTATTTTACAATGGAAAACAGAAGCAGAAATGGCTTTCTGCAGGTTGAAGCAGTTAATAGCTTCTTCATTAGTTTTAAGACTTCCAAATTATCACAAACGGTTCTTTCAGACCGTAGATTGTAAGCAAGGGTACATGATATCAGTATTAAAGCAACAACATGGGGATAAGCAATGCCCCATAGCTTACTATTCATCACAGTTAGACCCAGTGGTGCAATCTTTGCCTCACTGTGTACAAGCAGTAGTTGCAGCAGCAATGGCAGTGCAGGCTTCGGCCTCAGTGGTGTTATTCCACCCTCTCACATTGAGAGTGCCTCATGCAGTTGCAATAATTTTACTGCAAGAGAAATTTTTTTTCTCCTGCTAGACATCTTTCATGTATAACTATACTGCTGAGCCAACCTCATATGACAATTGAACAATGTATGACATTACTTCCAACTCCTGCGGTGGGCACACCACACAGCTGCCTGCAGGAAATTAAACAGTTAGCTTTAGCTAGACAAAATCTTACAAATATGCCCTTGGATAATGCTGAGGTGACATATTACGTAGACGGCTCATGCAGAAGGGGTCCTACAGGAAAGAATCTGGTGGGGTATGCAGTAGTTACAGACACTAAAATTTTAAAAGCTCAATCCTTACCACACAACTTATCTGCACAAGCAGCAGAGTTAATAGCTTTGACGAGAGCATGTACTTTAGCAAAAAACAAGTGTGTAAACATATATACTGACAGTCAGTATGCTTTTTCTACAGTACATGTATTTGCACAACAATGGAAAAATAAAAAAATGATTACATCCAGTAAAAAAACTATTAATCATGCGCAATTTATTTTAGAGCTATTAGAATCTATTCAGTTACCTACCAAAGTAGCTATTTTGTAAATGTGTAGCTCATACAAAACAACAGGATAAGATTTCAAAAGGTAATGCACGAGCTGATGCAGCTGCAAAGCAAGCAGCCTCAGACTCAGAAACTTTATTTTTGAATGAGGAATTACAACCCTCTGAGATTTTAGATTTAGACATGTTAAAAACAATACAGACGCTTACTACAAAAGCAGAAAAACAAAAATGGGTAAAATGAGGTGCAATTCTTGAGAATGGACTGTACATTTCCAAAGAAAGAAAACCAATATTGCCGTCTAATTTATTTAGATATGCAGCTTTGTTGAGCCATGGGCAGTGCCATGTCTCAACAGGGGGAATGGTACAGTTAGTAAATCGAATATTCCAAACATATGGATACATAAATTATACAAAAACTTTTTGTGCAACTTGTCATATTTGTAACAAGCACCATGCACAAGGAGCATTTAAAAACAAGCAAGTAAGTTTTCCTATACCACCATATCCATTCCACACTATTTGTATGGGTTTCTTAAAATTAAATAAATGTAAAGGGTTTGACTCCCTCTAAAATGTTTTTTGGGAGAGCATATTATGTGCCTCAGTGAAAAGCTCTCATGCCTGCAGAGTAGGAGGCTGACAGTTCATTAGCTAATTATATAAAGAAACTGTTAATGAATAAATCTGTTTTGCAGTTTAACTCTTTTTCAGATAAAAGACAGACCAAACCGGTAAAGAACTTTCAACTTGATAAAAACTTTGTGACTGATACACAAGGGCAAAATGGCCAAGAGTAAAGCAAATAGAAAAGCAGAGCAACCCCAGAACTATTGCATAATTATTTTGTTAGCTGTGCATTTGTTGACTATAAGTGTGACAATTTTTCTCTTATTGTGGTTTTTTCCTGCACTCAACCACACGAGTGAAAGTGAGAAGACGTGATGAACTGTTTATAGACTGGCATCCAAATTTTAACACATACCTGGCCATAAAACGTGTGTCTGCAGAGACTATGAACATTTCAAATCGCTGGGTTTGTACAGCTATACCAACAGCATATGAAAGACTGTTAATGTCCGCTGTCCCTCTGGGGATAAATGAGACTTGGAAAAATTTGCTTTTGATACAGGAACTGTAAGATCACAGGACAAAATAGCTTTATTTTTACCTGTCACACAAAAAGGAGTTGTATGTTTCTACAAAAATGATACCCTCCAGGTGGGCTGGGGTAATTGTAATATAACAATGTCTTATAAATGTTACATTAAAGTCAGAAGTGGGGGTACTGTTTGTAATACTAACTATGATTCATATCTGAGTTCAATGAAAACTACATTAAATGCAGTACGTGACAATCCAGTCTTAACTAAACAATTGTCTATTAAAAATAGGAAAATGTTTCATGCAGGGATAACACGTATTAGTACCAAAGTAATAATTTTATTTGTGGGAAAAAGGCATATAAATGGTTACCTGAGAATTGGTCCGGCAGTTGTTCTTTGGGTTATCTGGTTCCAGCAATAAGACATACTGCAGAATTACCTTTGGGTAAGATATGAAATGTAAGGGAAAGAGCTCGAAAATCTAAAGGTCCAGTTAAGAAACCTGTGAATCCAGTTAGAAAGATCGAAGCTGGTTGGAGAGACCATAATTCAGTAAAAGACAAAAGTGAATTGACTCATATGGACTTGGGTAACAGTGTTATATCCTGGGCAGGAATACTACCAGCCTATGGAGCAGTCAAATCGATCTGGGAGCTGAGGAAGCTGTCAAGACTTCTCGAAGTAATGAGCAATGCAACTTTTTCCGCCCTAGAATTGGTGACTGATGAACTGAATGCAATGAAAACTGTTGTGCTACAAAATCGAATGGCTCTTTACTTCACCCTAGCAGCAAGAGGTGGTACACGAAGAAGAATGCTGTGCTTTTATCCCTGAGAATCGTCACGAGACAAATAATCACCTAGAGGTAATTCAGCAAGTATCAGCAATGACTAAACCAGGCCCAAACCAACTGACGGACTTTTTCCAGAATCTGTTTGGGGGGTGGGGTTCCATCCTAATGAACATTTTAATTGCTATTTGTGTGGGTATACTCCTAATAGGAGCATGTGTTTGCTGTGGAATTCCCTGCATGAAAAGATTAATCAAAGATTTTGTTGATATATCTGTCACTGAAACTTTTTACCAAGATATTGAAATTGAAAGATTGATTTCAGATGATGTTTTTTTCTGAAGTATAGATTAAATGACTTGCCTAGTTAAAAGTCCTTAAAGGAAAAGGCTAGAGAACGATATGATATTGTTTATGTTTCTGAATAGAATAAAAAGTATTATCAGGAGGGAAATGTAAGAAAAATATGTATTTAAACACATGTGAATGCTAGTTTAAAAGCAAATAATATATAATGCATTTTATTCTATTAATCATATATAGAAAAATCAATTCATGTTTGAATATGAAGTGGCTTTGAAACTGCAGTTTGGCTTGAAGCAAAGCTGGCCTTTGACCCTGTCAGAAATGCAGAGCTTAGCAAATGCTGTTTATGTTTTACTAAAATGATTATCTGCTGGGTCAGGAAAATTAAATGAATAGAACACTAATTCAGCTTCTTCCTGCACGAATGATGTGACCTTGTATGTTACTAAAAGGCTCGAAATAGCACAGACATGTAAAACTGTATATATGAGAAACAAAGAACTGTATTAAAGAACTGAAGCTACCATTGTATTAATCACAGGCAATAGCCTTGGAAAGAGCAACATTTACAGAAAGACATTATAACTGACCAGGTGCCTTGCAAGGCTGTATTATTCTCATGGGAAAACTTTTAAAAAGTATAACCTCAGCACTTTCTTATGAATAGAATATTGTAGACTATAGTGATGTAGGTGCCCTGTGACTGACCACGTCAGTAAGGTGGGCACAGCTTGAATGTATAGTGTATTTAAAGAAGTTTACTTCCTGTATCATGTCAGTCAAAATTCTATACTTGTATTGTATAGTCGTTTGCCTCCTGGTGTACACTAGTAAAACGTTTTGAACTTGAACCTCCTGTATTATTGACTGTTATTTAAGAAAAACCTAATGATTTTACAGTCTGTTTTAATAATTTTGCTGACAGTCCTCAATAAGACTTCCCACTGGCACAGCTATAGGGTCCATATCTCAGCCTAGTGGGCAAGCTAAAACCACCAGCATCCCCTCTGTACAACCAGTGCTTTGTGTTCCTGCCCAAGTAGCTGACACACACACACACTTTGAGATAAGACTTTATACAAGCACACAGACACTCCTGGGGAAGGCTGGCACAGGTTCTCTAGCTGTGCCCCTTTTCTGCCCAGTCTAAAAGGTAGTGCCACTTGCCACCACCCACTAATATTTATCAGCTACTCAAAGGTCCTTAAAAGGGTGTCCAATTATTACTGTGCAATATTATGATCCAATTGGTAGTACAGCCCATGGCTAAAGCTATTGAGGTGGCTTTGTACAATTTTACCAAAGGCATGCAAGTACTCTTAAGAGCTTAAATTATCTCTACACAAAACAGCCACAGTTGAAAGGGTTTAAAAATATTTAATAACAAATAGTCAAAACACAAGACAATACTTTTTACTACACAGTGCTAGTCAAGAGTTCAGAGATCACAGAAAAATACTTAAAATAATTCAGTAGTACAGTTCTGACCTCACAGAAAAACACTTAGTCTAATTTTTCTAGTTTCTAGCTATTTCTAAGAGAAAACACAAGTCTATGATAAACTTACATATAGAGCAAGACAGTCCTGATGAGATGGATGGCCAAGACAAAAATGCTTAATGCTCTCTGATTCTGTTTAAATTTATATTACAGTCCTGATTCACATTACATCTTTCTTCACACTTCCCTGGGTTCCCAGGCTTACAGAAACGACATGTACATTATTCACCTCTGGGCAGAAACCAGAGCAATAAAGGACATTTATGCATGCAAATTCTGGCCATTAACTATGGCCTTAAAACAATAGCAAGAATTCCTTCATCTAGACTGGCCGGAGCCGTGTTTACATCAAAGGGTCACAACATGCTTTACTTAGTCAGTAGAGTGCACTGTTGTTACATGATTTTCCAGTTCCACAGGTAACACTATTTTTACCATTTAAGACAACAAGCCTGTGGTTTACATTAATATTTACAGATGACAGAATTATCTATAAAATTCTATCTGGCTAGGTTGGCAGCCTTCACATATCTATCCCCCCCCCCCCCGGAGAACTCAAGCTAGTTTTTCAAGTGACCCTTGAGAAATGCTGCTTGAGAGGCTTAGGTCTATCTGAGTATACCTTACCCCATTCCCTGTCTTGAGAGCCCATCTGCATTGGCATTGCTACTCCCACTGTGGCGCTGCACTGACATATCATATGCTTGCAACCCCAGGCTCCATCTTAACAACTTGGCATTTTGCTGGCTGGCTCTGTTTAACCATGTTAGGGGGTTATGATCTGTCATAACAGTGAATTTTCTTCCATACAGATAAGGCTGAAGTTTCTGCAGTGCCCACACTATGGCTAGACATTCCTTTTCTACAGCTGCATAGCATTCTTCCCTGGGTTGGAGCCTATGACTGTGATAAACCACTGGGTGCTCTTCTCCCGCTGAAGAAATCTGGCTAAGTACAGCCCCCACCCAATGGTTCGAAGCATCTACCTGCACAACAAATTATTTGCTGTAATCTGGACTGGCTAACACAGGGGGTCCTCCCAAAGCTTCTTTAAGCTTCTGGAATGCCTGTTCACATGCTGGGGTCCACACTACCTTATCTGGCCTGTTCTTCCTTGTCAGATCTGAGGGGAGCAGCTATGGTACTATAACTGGGGACGAACTTTCTGTAGTACCCTGCTGTCCCTAAAAATGCCCTCACCTGCTTTTTAGTAACAGGTGCAGGCCATGCCTGAATGGCTTCCACTTTGGCAGGTTCTAGCCTTATCTTACCACTCCCCACTCTATGTCCTAGGTAGGATACCTCTGCCATATCCACCTGACATTTGCTTGGCTTAATGGTCAACCCTGCCCTCTGTAGTCTGCCCAGCACCTCCCTGACATGCTGAAGGTGCTCTGGCCAGGAATGGCTGTAGATGGCAATATCATCTAGGTAAGCAAGGGCAAACCCTCCTGCTCCTGCTAGGATATGATCTACCAGCCTCTGGAAAGTCGCTGGGGCATTCTTCATCCCAAAGGGCATCTTTGTGAACTCATACAAGCCAAAAGGAGTCACAAAGGCTGACTTCTCTCTAGCACTGGGAGTCAAGGGCACCTGCCAGTAACCCTTGGTAAGATCAATGGTTATAAGATACTTAGCCCCACCCAGCTGCTCTAGGGCCTCATCTGTCGTAGGCATGGGGTAAGCATCTGACTCTGTGTGACTATTTAATTTCCTGTAGTCTACACAGAACCTGGTGCTGCCATCCTTCTTTGGCACCAGCACCACTGGGGAGGCCCAGGGACTGTTGGACTCTTAAATCACCCCTAGTTCCAACATCTCCTGTACCTCCTCCCTCAGAGTCTGTTTGACTCTCTCAGGCAATCTATAAGGGGCCTGCCTAATAGGCCTTTGGGGTGCTGTGTCCACCTGGTGCTGCCCCAGGTGGGTGCACCCTGGTTTCCCAGTGAACATGTCCCCAAATTCCTGCAACACTGCTCAGATTTCTTGAACCTGGGCAGGAGATAGCTGCTGGGACACTGCTACCCCTTCGACTGAAGTGTCAGCCCGAGCCTCACTGAGGAGATCAGTCCCCAGATCTCCCTCAGACTCCTCCTGCAATCCATTGCAAATGCTCAGCACAAGGGCCTCCCTATTATGGTAAGGTCTCATCATGTTAACATGGTACAATTTGTGCCCCTGCCGTCTGCCTAGCAGTCCCACCATGTAGTTAACATCGCTTACCTTTCTTACCACCTTGTAGGGTCCCTTCCAAGCTGCTTGCAGTTTGTTGTGTCTGACAGGAATGAGAACCATTACCTGCTGCCCCACAGCATACTCTCTAGCTCGAGCATTCCTGTCATACCACACCTTTTTCTGTTGTTTGGATTTTACCAGGTTCTCCTGGGCCAAGCCCATGAGTTCCCTGAACCTTGTCCTGATGTTTAGGACATATGCCACAACAGACTCCTTGTGAGACTCGCACTTACCTTCCCACTAATCTTGAATTAAATCTAGAGGACCCCTCTCCCTATGCCCATACAGCAACTCAAAGGGTGAAAAACCTGTGGATTCCTGGGGAACCTCTCTGTAAGCAAACAACAGATGGGGCAAATATTTGTGCCACTCCCTCTTAAACTGATCTGCAAATGCCCATAGCATGGACTTGATTGTAGAGTTTAACCTCTCAACAGGACCATTAGTCTGGGGATGCTAGGGGGTGGTCTTCATGTGCTTCACCCCACAGGACTTCCACTGACAAGCCAGCAGGTCTGACATGAAATTGGCACCTCTGTCAGTCAGTATTTCTTTTGGGAAACCTACCCTGCTGAAAATCTTTAACAAAGCATTTGCCACCTTCTCTGCCTCAATGAAAGACAAAGCCACCACCTCAGGGTATCGTGTAGCATAATCCACTACCACTAGGATATACATTTTCCCTGTGGAACCTGGGGTACTCAGAGGACCCACAATATCCCTTGCTCCCCGCTGAAATGGCTCCTCAATCACAGGCAAAGGCATCAAAGGAGCTCTCACCTTGTCTCCTGCCTTGTCTACCTTTTGGCACTGCTCACGGGTCCTGCAGTACCCTGTTACATCTCTGGAAATACCAGGCCAATAGAATTTCTGCATAATATGCCTCTTTTTATGTTTTATGCCCATATGGCCTGCAAAGGGAATATCATGGTTATGGCTAGAAGCACCAGATGGTAGGCTCTAGGCACTACCAACTGCTGTACTCTCTCACCTTCTAGCCCTCCCTCAGGGGTCGACTCTCTGTATAGTAACTCTTTGTCCCAGTATACAGATTCCCCCTTTCCTTGAGAATCAGGTGCCTCCCTAGCTACCTGCCTCAAGCCTTGCAATGTAGGGTCTGAGAGCTGAGCCTGTCTCAACTCTCTCCTTGTAACCCTTCCCAGCTCCCCTTCCACAGGAAGTCTGGCATCCTCTGATAGTGGTGCCTCATTGTCAGCCTGGGTACTACTTCTCACCTTTACCTTTGCAGTCACTCTGTCCAATGGACCATCATTACCCCCAAGCAGCTGTGGCTCACCTTCAGTCTCACTGCTACAGGGTAGCTCCCTCCCTGAAGTAACCACCTCACCAGTCCTGACTGCAAGTATGCAGTCTGTCTGGGTCTCCCTCAGGCTACAAAACTTACCTGCTTGTCTCCAAGCCTGACTGCGTGTAACTGCACAAGCACAGGGTACTGCACTATCAAAATCATTTCCTATCAGGACATCTGCAGGTATATCCTCAAACACACCTACTTGCTGGCTTCTTTTTCCACCCTCCCAGTCCAGGTGAACCCTAGCCAAAGGTATTTGGAATGGGATCCCTCCTAAAGCCCTGACTAGAGTAGACTGTCCAGGCAAGTAGTGCTCCTCTGTAACCATTGCAGGCTTTACAATGGTTATATCAGAGGCTGTGTCTCTCTTGGCAATGGCCTCTTTGCCATTCACTACAATAGGATATAACCTCTGGTGGTAGTTCAGTACCATTGTTGCCACAAGACAGCCTACTATTGGCATTTTGTCTTTCCCACTTACTGGCTCCCTCACCTTTTGTTCCCCACCTTGCCTGCATGGACACTTGTATGCCACATGGCCCCACTGGTTGCATTCAAAACATTTACCCCTAGCAACAGGACATGTACCTGGACTAGTGGCTTCCCCTGCTACTGGCAGATTCTGTTGGGGCAGTCTGGGCTGCCCACTATGGGTTCCTTTAGACCCATGAGCAGCACTGGGGGTCCCTTTCCTGTGCAGGGCTGCTCTGCTTGCCAGGTATAGGTCTCTCTTCTTCCCCAACTCATCTGCAGTAACACATTGTCTATCAGCTAACCAAATCCTCATGTCCTCAGGCAAAGTGCTAAGGGCTTGTTCTCTCACCAAAAGGTCTGCCAACCCTTCAAAAGTGGTGACCTGACATCCACTCACCCACCTATGGAAATAAGTGCTCAGTTCAGCTACATATTCACACACACTTTCATATGCCTTGCGTCTATGCTCACAAAACTTTTTCCTACATGTTTCAGGTGTTAGCTTAAACAATTCTAACAAGTTAATTTTAACAGCAGTATAATCAAAATATGCAACGTCAGACATTTTTGACAAAACAGTTACAGCTTTAACATGGAGTAATGGGGTCAGGAACCATACCCAGAGCCTTTGTTCTACACTATACTGTTTGTATACCCTCTCAAACATATGAATGAAACTATCAAAATTATCCCCCTCTTTAAACTGTGGAAGAAATTTACTGACCTTTTGTGCTTCTGGGGTCCAGTTACTCCCTTCCCCATTACCTCCATGAGTCGGGCGAAGAGTCAGCATCTCCTTCTCATGCTGCCTCTGCCGCTCCTTTTCCGCGGCTTCCAGGCATAGCAGTTTCTCATTCTCCTCAGCCGGTAGACTCTTCAGTCTCTCAGCTGCTTCTATCTCTAAACGCCTGGCCTCCAAGTCAAGTCTCTTTAGCTCCAGATGGATTTTTAAGTCCTCTGCAAAGGCACAAAGGCAGCCACTGTGGAGCACAAAATGCTGCCACAGGATGAAGGGAGTTAGGGCATACTCCTCAGCAGCAGTGTGGCACTGCATCTATGTCATTAATCTTCTGCCCCCAGATGTGAGTCAAACTGAGCCCAGAGAATGTGGGTTTGGTAGACTTGGTGAGTAAAGAGATGAACTTGTGGCAGCTGATACTGGCTCACCCATCCGGGGGGGGGGGGGGGGGCAAGGTTGCCTAGGCTGGTCAGTAGCAGAATTAACAGCCTGGTGAGTGCCACACTGAAAGCAGTACACTGCTTAGCCAGTAGGTTGTGCATGTGCTGAAGCCCAATGCACCTCAGGAGGCAGCCACTGCAGAACTTGAAAGGCTGCCACAGGGTGATGGGAGTTAGGGCGCACTCCTCAGCAGCAGTGTTCTTAATCTCTTCACTGTCCCTAGACATGAGTTTGACTGAGCCCAAGGAATGTGTGTTTGGTAGACCTGGTGAGTGAAAGGAGCTTGAAACAGCTGATAGCTGCAGGAAGGTAGACAAGGAGGAAAAAAAATGAAAATTAATTAAGCTCTGTGAATAGCAGGATCCTTTTTAAATCTTGCAGCTGAGGTTTACAGTGAGGCAAGTTTGACTTGGTGCAAACCTTTTTGAAATTTCAGACAGAACTCCATTTAATTACCTACAGAACTAACACAAAGTAATGTAAGGCAATAGGAACAGACCCCAGTGTACCTCTGCCCATCATGTTGCACATAAAGAAAACTACAGCACAACAGACTTACAGTCACATAAAGACATTGAGGGAAATTTGGACACAGAAGATGAACCTTCACAATACTTATGCCCATTTCTGTAGCACACAGGGATGAAGTCTGACTTCAGCCCAGGCAGCCTGAGTTTGATTAGTTTTCAGGCACTGGAACAGCCAGGCAGTGGGGGTCAGAATGAGCAGTTTATACCATCTCACTCATCCCAGGGGAGGGAACTGGTGATCACAGTCAACTGATTTGCTTCTGTTTAAGTGGTTTGTAACCAGTGGATGTAGCACAGGGGGACATGTGTCCGACAATCCCAGACCAATGAGGTGTGTGTGTGTGTGTGTGTGTGTGTGTGTGTGTGTGTGTGTGTGTGTGTGTGTGTGTGTGTGTCTGCCACATGTTATGGAGAGAGCATAGGAGGCTCCTTATTGAAATGCCAGCATTTGAAATGCCGAGTGCTGACAAGCTGAAAAAAAAAGACTGAAACTACAGGAGAAGAGCAAATCCTGAATGTTGCTTTTCTCTTTTAAACTTCTTTTTTTGCAGGGGCGCATCTCCTAACAACCCCTAATGTGAGAGGCAAGCCACTCTCCACCCCCTAACTTATATATACCAACTCCAAGATTGCCATATGTCAGAGAAAGGGGAATATCCCAAGAAATGTCCAGCTCAGACTCAGTTTATGCAAGTCCATTTTTTTGGCCACTCAGTCTCCATACTTTGTGACTCATAGCGGGTCCCAGCATTTCAAATGATTACCACATAGAATGCCTCCTATGGTGATGCGTGTGCCCACATCAGCCATAAGGGGTAGGGTTACTGCCCTGCCAAGTGACTTCCCTTAGGATGTATATTTGATGACATCACTGTGGATTGCTTTTGACTGGAGATGGGAATGAATGAACAGTGGCAGCAACCCAATGCTCAGTAAGCATGTGGGGCCAGAAATAAATACAGAAAAAGAAATAGGTCCCAGTAATTCCTTTTGCATGTGATGGAGCAATAGAACTGTTTTCTGAAACAAATGGCTCAATGAACTAGTAATTCCCCTTCTAGCATTAGGATTCATGCCCTCCATTTTGGATAATTCTCTGTAATCCTCCACTGTTGTTTTTATTGCATGATGTTTATAAAGAACTTCTCTAAAGCAAACTTCGCACTACTCAAGACTGGTGTGGTATCCTTCAAGGCCCCCGAGCCAGTGGAAACCACAATCCAAGCTGTGGAAGCCCTTACAAATGCCTTCTATGAACACCTCCAGGACTGCATGGATCAGGCAATCCCAAATAAAACCAAGACTCTTTCCACAAAGGGCAAACGTCCAGTCTGGTGGACCCCAGCCATTAACAAACTTTACAATAAGAGGAGAAAGCTATTACATGATAGAACAAAATCCATAAAAGGGAAGTCACCCCTGATCATTATAAGTAAAAAATACGAGCACTCATAAAATCAACTAAGGCCAATTTTGCGAGAAGAATTGCCATGGATTCAAAGGACAATCATAAGGCCTTTTTCAGTTATGTTAGGAACCTGGGTGGAAACTCCCAGATATGCTCAGAATTAGTCCAAAATGATACAAAAATCACGGAACCCACAGACATTGCCAACATACTGGCAGACAGGTTCAGTGCAAACTTCACCCCCCTCCCCCCTAAAGGAGAGATAACTATCCCAGCGGAGTGTAGCCTCCCAGACATCTCAAATGCGCAGGTGAAAGCTGCTCTCTCTAAAGCTAAAAGCACAGCATCAATGGGACCGGATGGTGTCCCCGGCTGTGTGCTACACGAGCTAAATGAGGAATTAAACCCGCACATAAGGCAGCTGTTTAATCTCAGCCTTACCACAGGATACGTGCCCAAGGAGTGGCGTACGGCAACTGTGGTCCCACTCCACAAAGGCGGTGCCTCTACGGACCCTGGTAATTACCGCCCCATAAGCTTAACAAGTCTAGTCTGCAAAGCTATGGAGAGGATCATAATGGAGCTCATAAACAAAGATATAGGGGACTTGCAGACATTGGACCCGACCCAGTTTGGCTTCGTCAAGGGCAGATCATGCCTTTTGAACTTGGTCGACTTCTTTGAAAATGTCACCAAGGCCATTGATGAGGGAAAGGCAGTCCATACAGCCTACCTTGACCTTGCAAAGGCTTTTGACACAATACCCCACTCTGGTATTGTAGAAAAACTTACCAGCTTAAATGTAAACCCATATGTCACAAGATGGGTTGCAAACTGGCTTAAGGACAGAACCCACAGGGTTAGAGTTGCTGGCGCTATGTCAGACACCAAGCCGGTCACAAGTGGTGTCCCACAGGGCTCGGTCCTTGGCCCCCTATTGTTTGGCATCTACTTCTCAGAAGTACGGGCCAACATGGGAGGACTTTGGCTGACAAAGTTTGCAGATGACTGCAAACTGGGCGCCATAGTGGAAAGTGCATCGGACACGGATATCCTTCAGAAGGGACTCACGGAAACAGATAGCTAGTGCCAGAGCCATGGCCTGAAGTTAAACGCCAAAAAATGTATAGTCATACCCTTCGGGAAAAACAAGGTAACCCCAAGCTACCATATAGGTGGCAATCCACTAAGCACAGAAGAGGTTATCAGGGACCTGGGGACCCAGGTTGACAGTGGCCTTTCTTTTGACACTCACGTTTGAAAAAAGCACAAGCGAAACTGAATCAATCAAATGAGACCAAACGAAGAAAGGCAGGCTTGAGGCTGAACAAATGTAAACCAGATAGCCAACGGTAATAAAAACTAGAACAGATATCCGTTTATTAACAATGAAGTGAGCGCTTTCGGTAGGGAAACCTTCCCCACCTTCTTCAGACAACTGTTATACAAGTCTAATAAAATCTAATAGCATTAAATAATATACAATGGATGACATCATAATCAGGTTACTCCCAATTACACAATTGACTTAGCATATAGAGACTTTAAATATCAATCACAAACATAAAAAACAGAATATATGTGCACATTGCAAAAATATGTGATGTTCTTAATATAATGCACATTTGTATCAGCAGCTAGCAGTCTAACTTAAAAAGGAACACTTCTAAATAACATATTAAAGTGTGACCTGTCGAAAGCATGACACAGAGAAATCTGACAACGTCTCACTAACACACGATCTATATTATATAAATGGAATATAACCATATAAGGTGTATGAAAAATTAAAGTGTATGAAAAATTAACCATTAACAATTAACAAGAGCAACAGATACTCTACAGGCAGCACCTCACCTATCATCACTACTATGTTTTTACCTAATTAAATATATAGAGACTATATATAAATGTGATGTTAATGTAATTCAACACAGTTAAAAATGTTCAAATGAATCCAAATAGATAAATAATTATATAAATTTTTATATATAAAATTTTTGTCATATATCTATAAAAATGTCATATCTATCTACCTAAAGCCAATAGTCTAAGAAAACATTTTATGGACAATATTTCGTTCAAACCTGGCACCATATATGAGGCAGTACGAATCTGCCAGAACGCTTCCTGTTGTTCTAGAACAATTTGCCAGGGACCCCCCCTCACATCAGGTTTAATTTGTTGTAACACTGAAAAACAGAAAGTATGATCTTCGTTAAGAGAAATGTGTTTTGCCAATGCATTATTTGAATCACTTTTTGCTATAGCATACAAGTGTTCATATAATCTTTTTTTGAGTGGTCTATCAGTTTTTCCTATATAAAAAGCTGAACATTTTTTACACGCTGCTACATAGACCACTCGATCGGAACAACAATTAAACATGCCGTTAATGTGATATTTCTTCCCAGCTAACACAATGTTGTTCCCAACATGAACATATTTACAAAAATGGCAAAAACCACACTTTCTCATACCAACATTCTTATGATTAAACATTGGTCTTCTTAATTCCAGCAATTGCTTCAGATTTTGCCCTCTTCTATAAGTAACAGTGGGCTTTTCACCCACCCGACTAACTAGATGTTGATCATCCAAAATTATGTTCCAGTTTTTCCGCACTATGTTCAAAATTGCATTAGCATCAGTGCAGAAAGTAAACAGAAATGAAGTTTTGAAAAAATTGCTATCTATTGCTATTTTAGTAGTCATGTTTCCTCCCCCAAGAAGTGGTTTGAAATGTCCAGATTCTCTTTTTATAGCCACCTCATGTTTTAGATCTTCCACAAAATTAGAAGGGTACCCACGCGCCAAAAACATGGCTTGAATATTGTCACATTCATTTGTGAAATCAGCCAATTCTGAGACCATTCGAGCTGCTCGAACAAATTGACCTTTAACTACACTTTTTTTCTGATGTAAAGGATGGGAGCTAGAAAAGTGTAAGTATGTGTTAGAGAAAGTACTTTTCCTAAAGATAGTTGACCTAAATCTCTGTAAATGATCATCCTTACTAATTCTAACATCAAGAAAGGTTATATCATTAGAGCTTGCTACATTGGTGAATTCCAAAAAGTGCGTCGTCCCAGATAGTTGTTCTATAAAAATGGGAATTACTTCATAAGGACCATTCCATAAGAAGAACATGTCATCTTGGTACCTAGTGTACCAAGTAACATGTTGTTGGTAACACTCATTTTTGAACAAACATTGGGACTCCCATGTTGCTAAAACGCTATTAGCAAAAGTGCAACCGCACGGTGACCCCATAGCTATCCCACTGGTTTGAATGTAAAAGTTATCTTTAAATACTAAAAAGTTGTTTCTAAGGATAATATCAAGCAGTGTCTCCATCAGGTACATGTTTTCCTTTGACGCTCCCTTACGGAGCATAAAATCTGTTGTCCACTGGATGCCTACCTCATGTGGGATAACAGTATATAAATCTTTGATGTCCACCGTGAGAAAAGTAAAATTAGAATCATAAGGAATTTTATTGATGTTTTCTAAAAAATCCCAAGAATCTTTGCAAATTTGCACTTCTTTCTTTAATAATGGTTTTAGGATACTGTCAACAAGTTTCGCTGAAGCATATGTGACAGACCCCCTCCCATCCACAATAGGTCTAAATGGAGGGTCAACTAAATTTTTGTGAATTTTTGGTGTTCCGAAAAGGGTGGGAATCCTAGGGGCCGGCATAATGAGATATTGCAATGTGTCATGATCAATAGTGCCTTCTAAAAATAGATCATCCAGAAATTCTCTGATTTTTTTATTGGCAATATTCACCTCATTGATGCTTGAAAGAGTATATGGACCTGTGTTCAAATATTCAAGCATTCTTTTGACACTCACGTTGCTAAAGTGGTTAGAAAGACCTTCTACATTGCCCACCTGATCATGAAGGGATTCACATCCAGATCTAGTGAGGTCATTGTTCCCCTGTACTCTTCACTTATCAGACCAATGATCGAGTACAATGCCCCGTTCGGGATGTATCTCACCCGACATCTGCAGCAATTGGAGAGACCCCAAAAGTTCATCACCAAAAGGATAAAGGGACTCCAAAATCTGTCATATGCTGCCAGATTGAAGAAACTCCAGCTCTATTCAGTCGCATACCATCTGCTCAGAGGTGACATGTGCCTGACATACAAGGCCATGTCCAACCCGGAATTAATGGACATGCTCCACCTCAAAAATCCAAATCCACCAAAACCACTAGAGCAAGCGACTTAAACCTTAGCACGGATATAAATAGGACATGCTGGAGGGATAGATTTATCACTCAGAGACTCCCTATGCTGTGGAATAAAATCCCAGTCCATGTGAGGCAGAGCACCTCGCTGGCTCTGTTCAAGAGAAATCTTGACCTGTGGATGGGAGATCGTAGGTTTACCCCGGGAATCATCTCTGTGTCACTGCTGGACAGAGGCACAACAAACTAATGGGCACAGTATTTTTTCATATAAGGGGTGGCGTAAGCCACAAAACTTTGGGCTAGGCTTATAAATGCCTTAGGGCAGATAGCCTAGTATAAACCTACAAACCTATGAACCTATGTCATGATGCTGACTTACAACCTTGATAAAATAACTAGATTTACTTTGTTTGTTGACTGGGGTTAACCACTGATCACAGCTGACTTTTTTTCAGGCTCATCGTAGATATTTTATAAAAATAGAATGACCAAGATACAGTTTGCAAAAAAAGGGAAAATAATAACCAGAATACAAACATTAAAAAGCACAGCACTTAGTACATATTCAAACACGTTTGTCATTAAAGTATGTTACTTTTGTTTCAATGTAAAGTTAATTACAAAATAGTGTAAGATACAAGGGAAAAATAAAGATATATTGGATATATGATCAATTAAGAACTGAGTTGAATGTGTGTTAGCATTTTATTTATCTTGGGTTGGCCATATTAGTCCTACTGGGCCATTGGCTTCTTTCTGGGGAGACTCAAGATGGTATTCATATGACAAGGGGAAATTTGGCCAGGTATCCTTTGCCAAGGTAAAGTAATTTTGTTTTGCTATTAATAAAGCATCTACAGGATGCTTAGTTAAGCAGACATTTTTTGAAGTTGTGATCTGAACTTTGTGTAGGTGTTCAGTTCTTTATGGCTGGAGGAAATAATTCCCACAGCTTTGAGTCTAAAATTGAAAATCTGTGATCATTGCAATGTAATTTATTCTGCTTGCCAAAACAAGACTTTTAAACTCGGATCTCTAGGCAGAAAACTATGTAAGGAACAATCCACAGGTATTAATGTCATGGCAAACTGCACACAAAGCAATTAAAATGTGAAACAGCTGAAAAACTACGGGGATTACAAGAGTAGATTACATCATGCTTCCACTCCTCCTTTCCATTTAGTCCAAGCACTGCCCCTCCCTCAATTAATGGTCATATGATAAAACCACTCCCACACCTGAGATGTGACTTGTTATAAAACCACTCCCACACCTAAAATGTGACTTGTTAGAAAACCACTCCCACACCTGAAATGTGACTTTTTAACCATTGCAGCCCACATACAGTGCTAGATAACATTTTTTTTCTAAACGGAAACTAGGATTTGTTTTATTTGAAAGTATAAGTTTCCACTACTGCCAGCTGAGATACTACTACTTAGGTTTACTTATAAGTAAAATATTAAAATTTTCAAGTTTTCCATTTACATTAGTTCTGATTTGCAATTATATCCAACTTCACTGTACTGAATGCTATTCCTGCAAATGAATTTCCATGAAAACCAGACACTGTGTTCCTTGAGGTTCCTCCTAGTAGGGAAAGAATGTTCAATATTTATATAATACAGACTTTTTAATATTCTGCTAAACGTTTAAGCCACATTTTGCAATTTATTTAGGCATGAGATGAACAGTCTCATTTTCAGTAACTTCCTGCCTTCACTTTTTTTTTGCATGTAGGAATGAGGCAGCCACATGTTTTAATCCTACACTGTAGTGTTAGCCACTTCTGCCATTTGTACTGCAAACCAGGATTCATACCCAAGGCTTTACTTCAAAAGCTCTCAGAAATTATTATGAATTTTGGATCTGAATCATTCCACAAACCCTTGTGACACTCTGCATTTTAGCTATAAGCATGGTGTCTTTCATCAGGTCTTTTCTTAACCACTCCAGACTCATAATGTGTGCGTGTGTGTTTGTGTGTCTGTGTGCACGCATGTGTTTGCATGTGTAGATCTGTGCACATGCACAAGTGTTTGTGCCCCTTTCGTTCTCCCTCACTTGATTCAGCTACAACAGTTCAAGGTTACAACAAAAGTGCATTTCACATACAAATAAAAAGAGCAGCAGCTGACTTATAAACAGCCTCACATATTACACTTTCTTTCAAAGCAGGTTAAACCAGAACTGTCAGAATAGAAGATCTTAGGTTCAGTTACCAGCATAAGCATCTGGATAATTCAAGCAAACACATGGCCTCTTATTTTTCACCATCAGCTTTTCCATGTCATTGTTACCAAACTGATTTAGATACAATAGCTAAAAGAATGGGCCCCAACACTTCCCTATAAGCCTAAAATGAAGATGGCCATTACCTTATGTTTTATCAAATGCTAGCTTACTTCTCTCTGTATATTAAACATGCCTGTCACACTGTTTTATAAACATGTAAAAATAAATTACTCAGATTTATTTTCCATAAACACTCATAACTGGCCTGTACAATCCAGTCTATGTAGCTGTTGCAATATTTCCATCTGATCTCTAGCTTTCTTATTTTATTTGTCATTGATAACCAGTCAGGTTAACACATAAGAACATGTTTTGAGAGGAACAACGAGCTGAGGTGTGGTTATGTAATTTATTAGATTCTTCTATTACCACTTCCTGAATTATTTAACATGTATAAATCTCAGATTAATAAACCAACAGTTACAAATCCTTATCTGTGAAGAAGGTACTTCTGCTTATAATGCAAAAGATAAAATAATGCATGCAGGGTTTGCAGAATTTGGTCACTGTATGATTAGGATTAAAACCTGCATGTACAAACAGCACATTAAAAGAAAGTTAGTTAAATGTATAAAACAAGTAGAACAATTTTAATCACAACTGTTTTTTTACCAGTACAATAAATGAACTTGTGAGAAAAAAGTGCATTGAAATGGTAAACAAGCATATATTACATAACAAAGGCACTACCCATCCATCTTCTGTACTCGCTTCTATCCTTTTCAGTAATACGGGGCCAGAGCCAATCCTAATAAGCAATGGTCATTAGGTAGGAACCAGCCACAAGAATGAGGCACCAGTCTATTGCAGGGTACGCATACTCATGAATTCACATGTGACCTAAGGAAAAAGTAACATCACCAGTCAAACTCTCAGTGTGGGCATGGGGTGTGGGAAAAAAATAGAAATCTCAGAGAATGTGGTGAGAACTTGCAAACTGTACAAATGAGCACACAGCCAAAATCTAAATCAGGAGCTTAAGCACTGTGAGCCAGCAATTCTAACCAGCGTATCACCATTGTACATGAAGCCTTTACAAAACACATATCACCATCCAACCTAAAGGCCTTACATATACTTATCCAACCAATACAACACCATCCCATATAAAGCCCTTACCATACACTTACCCAACCAGTATATCTCTATCCTACCTAAAGCCCTTACCATGCACTTATTCAACCAGCATATCTCCAACCCATGTAAAGCTCCTACAACACACTTATCCAATTTTCATATCACCATCCCACATAAAGCCCTTAACATCCACTTATCCAACAAGTATATCATCATCCAGCATAAATCCATTGTAATACACTTACCCAAAAAGCATTTCACTGTCCCATCTAAAGCCCCTACCATACATTTACCCAACCAGCAAATCACTGTAGCACCTAAAGCCCTTACAACATGCTTATACAACCAGCTTATAACCATGTCACCTAAAGCCCTTGTGATATGCTTATCCAACCAGTATATCACCGTCACACCTAAAATGCTTAGAGTACATTTATCCAACCAACATATCACCTTCACTCCTAAAGTCCTAACCATATACTTATCCGACCGGCATATCACAATCCCATGTAAAGATCCTACCATACACTTATCCAAAACCGGCATATCAGAATCCCATTAAAGACCCTGCAATACACTTATCCAACCAGCATATAAACATCCCACCTAAAGTCCTTACTATACACTAATCTAACCAGTATATCACTATCCAGTGTAAAGCTGCTACAATACAATTATCCAACCAGCACATAACCATCCCACTTAAAACCCTTATCGTACACTTAGCCAACCAACACATCACTATCCATCCTAGAGCCCTTACAATGCACTTAACCAGACAGCATATCACCCTGCCACCTAAAGCCTTTACACTATACTTACCCAGCCAGCATATCACCATCCTTCATGAAGCTAATATAATACAATTATCCAAAAAGCATATCACAATCCATCCTAAACCCTTTAAAATGCATGTTTTCTGACCAGCATATCACCATCCCTCCTTATGCTCTTACCATATCCGTACATTTATCGAATCAACATATCACCAACATACCTTAAGCCCTTACTTTACACTTATCCAACCAGCATATCCCCGTCCAGCTTAAAGCCCTTACACTACACTAATCTAGCCAGCATATCAACATACACACTAAAGGTTCTACAATACATTTATCCACCTAGCTTATAACCATACCACCTAAATCCCTTACCATACTTACCAGCCAATATATCACTATCCAGTCTAAAGCCCTTAGAATACATGTATCCAATCAGAATATCATCATCCCATGTAAATCCCCTACAAGCCACTTATCCCATTGGCATATCACAATCCCATATAAAGCCCCTACAATACCCTTATCAATCAGCACATTCCATCCCACCTAAAGCCTTACCATACACTTATTCAACCAGCATATCACTATCCAAAATAAAGCACATACAATATACTTATCCAACCAGCATATTGCCCTCCCACTTAAAGCCCTAACAATATACTTATCCAACCAGCATATCACCATCCCTCCTAAAGTCCTTACACTGCACTTATCCAACCAGCATACCATCATCCAACGTAAAGCCTATACAATCTGACTAGCATATCACCATGCAAGTTAAAGACCTTACAATACACTAATCTAGGTGGCATATCACCATCCCACCTAAAGCTCCTGCAACACACTTATCCAATGAGCATATACAGATCACACCTAATGCCCTTATGATACACTTATCCAACGAGCATGTCACCTTCTTAAGTAAAGCCTCTTCAATACACTTATCCACCCTGCAGATAATCATCCTACTGAAAGCCCTTACCATACACTTATCCAACCAGCATGTTACCACCTAACCTAAAGGCCTTACAATACACTTATTCAACCAGCATATCACCATCCAAATTAAAGCTATTACACTACACTTATCCAACCAACATAGCACCATCCCACCTAATCATCATCATCCTCAATCACCATTTTTCCCCCATTTTCTACAGGGGGTTGAGGTGTCATGTGAACTGCCACTATCTCTCTCGATACATTGGCTACTTTCTTCAACACTGATGCCTGTCTGTTGTAGGTCTTCTCTCATCATCCACCCACCTCTTTGCTTGATGCCCTCATTTCCTCTTGCTTTATTCCTGTCTGTCCCAAAATTTCTTTACCAAATTATCTTCTATTTTCTGCACTAGTGCCCAAACCACTGAAATCTGTTCTCTGTGACCTTGTCTGCAATTGGGGCTACCTTGGCTTCTTCTCTGATAAGCTCATTACTTTGTCTGTCCTACATTCTGCATCTCACCAACCAACACTGACACTTTATTTCAATTACTTCAGACTTCCTCAACTTCTCTGTCTTTACTGCCCAGGTTTCTGTACCATACAGTAGTACTGGTTGAGCACTGTTTTGTCCACCTTACTTTTCAACTTCTGTGGCATTCTTCTGTCATACATTACCCCTGACACTCTGTGCCAGTTGGCTGCAGCCCTTCTGATTCTAGCTTTGACCTCATTCTGACTTCCTTCTCCTCAACCACCCCTCCTGGTTACATGAAACTGTTAATCTGTTCCACTATTTTCCCTTTTATCTTAGTTCTCAGCTTCTTCTGACTTCTCCCATTTGCTGTTGTCACAACTGTCATCTGCCTTCAATTTTGCATTCCATTTCTCTATCCTTTAATGAAAGTGTTGCTTAGAGTCTGTTTATAATGCTACATCATCTGCATATGGCAACTTTGTTGACCTGTCCCCACTGACTTGTTTGCTAATGTAGTCCATCACCAGTATGAAGAGCAGCAGGCTCAGAGCTGAACCTTGATGCACAACCACTCCCACTGGGAAGCTTTATGTGAGTCCAAACATTGCTTGTTGTTGAGTTATTGTGTTTTTGCACATAGCCTGCACCAGTTCTAGCAATACTTCTGGGACTTCAAACTATCACAAGACTAACCAAATCAGCTTTCTTGGGACCTTGTCATTTGCTTTCTCCAAGTCTATGAATCCCCAATAGAATTCTTTCCTCACCCCTAGCTTCTTCTAAACCATCTGTCTCAATGCAAACATCGGGTCCTTTGTGCTGCATCCTGATCTGAATCCAGATTGCTCATCTCCCATGTTGATTTCTACTGCTCTTCATGTTCATTTATCAATCAGCCTTTCCAGGACTTTCACACAGTGCAACAGGATTTTGATAACCTCTGTACTGTCCACAGTTGTGAATGTCCCCATTGTTCTAAAACACTGGTACTAGTATGCTTATTCTCCAGTCATCTGGGATATGCCTTTCTCACCATACTCTTAGGAGCATCATCAGGTTCCATTTCTTCCCTGTCTCACCCAACATATTTATCATATTTTCTGTGACCTCATCTGAGCCTGCTGCTTTTGCTGACTTAATTTTCCTCAGTGCTGTTTATACTTCTTCTATGGTGGGCTCCTCTTCTTCTCTCATTGTAGACTGTGTCTGGGGCAGTACAGCTTCTGTGGGGTTTTCTTCATACAGAAGCTGCTGGAAGTACTCCTTCCATCTATCTTTGGTGTCCTGTGAGCTGGTGAGAAGGCTGTTGCTGGCATCCCTTATGAAAGGTGTCTGACTATCTTCTTTATCATTCTGTTTTTTCCTTGCAACTTGATGAAGTTTCTTTGTGCCATCTACTGAGTCACTTTCCAGAAGCTGGTAGATTGCCTCTGATGCTTTGTTCTTTCTTTGCTTTTACAGCTCCTCTCTTAGCCTCTTTGTTAGCCAACCAGTATTCCTTCCTAGCCTGGTCCATCTCTTCTATCACCAACTTTTTCCAGCACTCCATATTTCTTCTGATGACCTCCTCTACTACTGCATTCCACCACCAGCTTTCCTTATCTACCTTGCATCCATACATGGCTTGGCCAGATTTACCTTGAGAACAGCGAACGCGAACATGTTGGACGTTCAGAATAGTGAGGAATAACGTCATGGAATGAAGCGTCGGCTATTCTGAACATCGGCAGTTAACAGGTCGAAATCTGATGCCACCCAACCACATACTGGACCTGCACCCCCCCTTGGAACCCATGGTAGCACTTGTTCCTGGGTCCAGAGCAGTAGGGAATTACGATGCGGTTCGGTGTTGTATGTGTTATGAAGGTAAGTTCGATATTATGTGTTCATGGGGTTGTATGTCGCTGTTGTGAGTGTGTACTTTTTAATGTTCGACAATTCGTTGGTCGCTCATACATCGCGCGACTATTTATAGGTAAACCGCTTGGCCACATATCTGTTCTATAGTCCTCACACATGATGTTTTAAGGCACTGCCATTCTTCTTCCAACTATTTCCTCTTCTTCCTAAGGTGCTAGAGCTCTAAGTAACTCCTTGAACTCCTGTGCTTTCTCTCCAGTCAACTTCCAGGTCTTCAGCCTAGTTTCTGTTGACATCGCAGCCTTCTCTGACAACTGTTTGCAGGTGACTGTGGCAACCAGTGGCTTATGCTGTAGACCAACTGTTTTACTGGGGCAGTCACTGATTCTACCTCAGTGCCCTTTCCTTACTAGGAGGACGTCCACCTGAGTTGAATGTTGGCCACTCTTGTATGTGATCTTGTGACTGTCTCTCTTGCTGATCCATGTGTTGGCCACTATCAAGGAATTTGTCAGACAGAAGTCTAAAACAGCATCTCCTTCTTTTTTCTTGTTTCCCTACCACTGTGGACCCAGGCAGTCCTCATATCCTGTTCTGTCTGCCCCGATATGTACATTCAGGTCACCCATTATCAAGACAAATTCATCTCATCCTACTTTAGGTCTTGCAATTGTTGTCTGAATGCACTCTTTTCCTATCTATCACAACCCTGCTGAGATTATGAATAGTACTCTATCCTTACAGATGAGCCCTAAACTGGAAACAGTCTATCCCTAACTTAAACAAGCTAATAAGACTTCTTGTGAAGTCCTCTAAAGCAAACTACAACTCCAGATTAACTTCCACAACTAAGTCAGTCATAAGGCATTCTTTAGTTACATCCTTAACCTAAAAGGAAAGACCCAGATTTGTGCCAAGCTGGTAGTTAATGACACCATGTATACTGAGCCTGTGGGAATAGCTAACCTCTTGGCTGACAGGTTCTGAAAACTTCACTCCTCTGTCCCCACCACACGTACCCCATGACATTCCTACCACCTGTCCCCTACTTTGTATCTCAAAGAGCAGGTTGTAAATGCCCTCTCTAAGGCCAAACACAAAGCATCTATGGGATCGGATAACATCCCAGGCTGTGTCCTACATGGGCTCCAACAAGTATTAGCAACAGCATTAGGTACTCTTTTCAATCATAGTCTAAGCACCAGCTTTGTCCCAGCTGAATGGAAAACAGCCACTGTTATTCCTTTGCACAAAGGTGGTGCTTCCACTGACCCTGGAACTATAGACCTATTAGCCTGACTACCCTTATCTGCAAGGCCATGGAGTGAATCATCATGGACCTTATCAACAAAGATATAGATAATCTCCAAACACTTGACCCTACTCAGTTTGGATTTGTCAAAGGGAGATCATGCCTGTTAAACCTGGTGGACTTCTTCAAGACAGTCACCAAGGCCCTGGACGAGGGGAAATCTGTGCATACAGCCCACCTAGACTTAGCCATGGTGTTTGACACTGTCCCCTACTCAGGTACATTGACAAACTCACCTAGCTAGGTATCAACCCTTATATTGTTATATGGGTCGCTAACTGGCTCACTGATAGAACCCATACAGTCAAAACAGGGGAATCCACCTCCAGCAACAGATCTGTAACCAGTGGTGTTCCACAGGGATCAGTCCTGGGATCTCCATTGTTTGGAATCTATTTCTCTGAAGTACAAGCAAAAATGACAGGTCTGTGGCTGACAAAGATTGCTGATGACTGCAAACTGGGAGTGGTCATAGAATCTCTAAATTATGTCAGCACCTACAAGTGGTTCTTACACAAACAAATGATTGATGCCAAAGTCATGACCTTAAACTCAATGCAAAAAAAATTATTATCATTCTTTTTGATACGAGAGATGTTCCTGCTAACTACCACATCAATAGCAAAACTTAAGTACGCACTCAGTGGTGAAAGACCTGGGCGTATAGGTTGACAGCAACCTTGCCTTTGATCACCATGTCTCCACAGTGGTAAGAAGGGCATTCTATATTGCTCATCTCATAAGTAAGGGCATTGCCTCCAGAAAAAAAGAAGTTATAACCTCCCTGTACTCTTCCCTCATCAGGCCAATAATAGAGTACAACACCCCTTTTGGTATGTACCTTTCCCAGCACCTGCAGCAGTTGGAGACCACAAAGGTTCTTCACAGGCAAAATTCAAGGTTTTCAGCATCTGTCCTATGTTGATAGACTGAAATCACTGTCACTTTATTCTTTTCATAAAGACTACTCAGAGACGATCTCTGCCTTGCATATAAGGCAATCTCTGACCATGCTTTATTGGAAATGCTGCGTATCCATAAGTCAAATGGCACATGGGTTACTCGTTCTAAAGATTTTAACCTGGTATGTGACATTAATAAAACCTGCTGGAGGGGCAGATTTGTCTCCCAGAGGTTACCACACCTTTGGAACAGACTTCCACTTCATGTCAAACAGAGCACTTCATTGGCCCTCTTCAAATTCAATCTGGATGACTGGATGGATAACTATAAATTCACCCCGGGGGGTTCCACCTGTGTCCCTCTTGAGACAGGGGGTAATAGGTGCTGATCATGGAAATAGGGGTAGAACTTGGTTAGGCTTGTAAAGGCTCTAGGGCTATTAGCCTAGTAACTTCCTATGATCCTATGAGTCTGATTGCTATGAGTCTATCACTAATTCTGATGACATCCCTCACTGTCTTCTGAAGCTTCTCCTTGACTACAGTTTTCAAGCCATTTCTAGTCTGTCCTCTTCCTGAGCAGTATACAGTGGATACTCTGGATCCCAAGCTAAGAGACTTTGCTGCACTACCCTTCCATCTTGTCTCCTGGATACACAGGATGTCCAGCCTCCTCCTTACCATCATGTCTGTTACTGCTATTTCTTACAACTCTAACTTATACCATGGCTATAATCTACCTCCTATCCCCTTTACTTTACTTCCTCATTTCACTCACCTCCTACAAGTCACAACTCCACCACTTCCAACCTCCAGTTACTATTACACTCTCCATTCAACAAAAAGAATAATTCTACACATGCTTTATATCACCATCTCTATTCAATATCTCCCCTACCCAACTTCAGAAACACAAAATCTTAGCACACACTCCCTTAACACCTAAGCTAAAGCTAAAATCCTTATGTCACAACCATTACCAGTACCAAACCTCCCCTGCTCCCAAACACACTAACTGATGGGGATATCCACCCCAATCCAGATCCTGCTTCTCCTACAGCTTCCTCCACCATCCTAACAGCCACCAGTCTCAACAGTCTCCCACCCCCCAATCCAAAAGATCTTAGTATATACTCAGTTAACATACAGAGCCTCCCGAATAAAACCACAGAACTACACTCCTGGATTACCCTCCATTCCCCACATATCCTAACCCTATCTGAAACATGGTTAAAGCCCCACATCTCAAACTCTGAAATCCTTCCCCCTATTACAATATCTGCTGGCATGACAGAATGGTTAGGAAAGGTGTTGAAGTCACCATTATGTACTCTGAACACTTCAATCTATCCTCCCTACCCATAACCCATCCAAATTTCCACCCTGCCAAACTACTTATCCTAAACTGTCACCTTAGCCCACAAAAGAAATTTGCCTTAGCTGCTGTCTATATCCCACCATACAATAACATTCCCATCCTTGAATCCATTCCCTCATGGCTATCACTCAATATCAGCTATAAAACCATTCTTTTAGGAGATGTTACCATCGACTGGCTAAAACTATCTACAACCAACCCATCTCTCACCATCAGCCTACATGGCTTTCATCAGCTACTTAATAAACCTACTAGATTCAATAAAAACTCTTGACTGGATCCTAACAACTGACCCTAACCTGTATCAAATCCCTACTACCCTACCAGAGTCCCTTAGTGACCACTTTCCTATCCAAGTTCTTAGGCATGCTGTTCAAATACCTAAATACTGTCTCTATAAAGATTGCCACAATCTCTCCACTTTTAACAGTGAGACCTTTAATCACACACTAAACTCTACAGACTGGTCAATTCTGAAACACATCCCTCTATACGATAGTATCCTTCATTTCATAGGTTCATAGGTTCATAGGTAGGTACTAGGCTATCTGCCCGAGGGCATTTATAAGCCTAGCCAATGTGTGTCAGCTTTCGCCACCCCATTAATTAATTAACTGATCCTCTGTCAAGAAGAGCCAATGAAGTGATCCCAGGGGTGTATTTTCTGTTACCCATTCACTCATCAAGGTTTCTCTTGAAAAGTGTTAGTGAGGGACTCTGCCTAATGTATTTAGGAATTTTGTTCCAAAGCATGGGGAGTCTCTGTGACAGGAATCTATCCCTCCAGCATGTTCTATTTATTGTTGTGGCGAGGTTTAGCTCACTAGAGCGAGTGGCTTGTAGTGACTTGGATTTCTTTAGATGGAGCTTGTCCATCAATTCTGAGTTGGACATGGCTTTGTAAGTCAGGCAGAGATCACCTCTGAGTAAGCGATATGCCACTGCGTACAGCTGGAGTTTTTTTAGTCAGGCTGCATAGGACATATGTTTGAGGCCAGTAATCCTCTTGGTGAGGTACTTTTCCGGTCCTTCCAGCTGTTGGAAGTGTCTTGTGAGGTACATCCCAAACGGAGCATTGTACTCTATGATGGGTCTGATAAGTGAAGAGTAGAGGGGCACTATAACCTCTTTATTTCTAGATGCGAACCCTTTAGTAATTAGATGGGCTACATACAAGGATTTCCTAACTACTTTGGCAATATGATTGTCAAAGGATAGATTACTATCTACCTGGGTCCACATATCTCTTAGTACCTCTTCTGTATTAAGGGGGCTGCCACCTATGGTAATTCATGGGTATTTTGTTTTTCCCAAACGGGATGACTATGCATTTTTTGGCATTTAGCTTGAGACCATGACTTTGACACCAGGTGTCTGTCTCAGTAAGGCCCTTTTGGAGAATGTCCGTGTCAGCCGGAGAGTCAGTTATGGCTCCCAGTTTGCAGACATCGGCAAACTTGGTTAGCCATAGTCCTCCTGTGTTTGCCTGTACTTCTGAGAAGTAAATGCCAAACAGTGGGGGCACCAATTGTGACTGGTTTAGAGTTGGACCTGGAGCCCGCTATACTTACCGTGTGAGTTCTCTCTGTAAGCCAGATGGCAACCCATCTCATGATGTAGGGGTTTATGTTCAGGCTGGTGAGTTTTTCTATAATTCCCGAGTGGGGAATGGTGTCAAAAGCCTTGGCGAGGTCAAGGTAGGCTGTGTGAACTACCTTCCCCTCATCTATGGCCTTGGTGACTGTCTCGAAGAAGTCAACCAGGTTTAGTAGGCATGATCTGCCCTTAACAAAGCCGAACTGGGTCGGGTCAAGTGTTTAGCGTTTCCCAATGTCTTTGTTAATGAGTTCCATGATGATGCGCTCCATAGCCTTGCAGACCAGGCTAGTCAGGCTTATGGGGCGATAGTTACCAGGGTCAGTTGTGGCCCCTCCTTTGTGAAGCGGAATAACCGTTGCTGTGCGCTATTCTATGGGCACGTAGCCTGTGGAGAGGCTGAGGTTGAACAGTGTGTTTAGGTGGGGGGTTAGTTTGTTCTGTAGTTTGTGCAAGATGCAGCCTGGGACATCATCTGGCCCCATTGTCGCTGTGCTTTTGGCTTTTGAAAAGGCTATTTTCACCTGTGCTTCTGTGATTTCCAGGACACTACACTTTTCCGGTATTGTTGTGTTCCCTTTTGGGGGTGAGGGGGGTGAAGTTTGCACTGAATTTCAGTCATACTTTCCTCTCCATCCTTGACTCCCTGGCACCTCTCAGAAAAGTAAGAATCAAAACAACCCACACCCCCTGGCTCTTCAAAGATACACTCACTCTTATGAAAAAAAGAGACAGCACCTGGAAACAATGGAATAAAACTAAATCACATTCTCTTCTCCAGACCTATAAGCAACTATGTAATCTGCCTAAAAAACACATCAATACAGATAAGAAAAAAATTCTACTCCAACGCCCAACTCACCCAAGAGTCTAACCCTAAAAAATTCTCTCACTCTATTAATAAGATCCTGCACCCAGGCAACCCTTACCCCGACAACCCTCCCTTGAAACTGCCACTCTTCTAAATTCATACCTCATTGAAACTATTCACAAACTCAAACTCACCCACAATGGTCAACAGTAATGAACCATCCAACTACAGACCTATTGCTATCCTCTCTCTGCTATCTAAACTCCTTGAAAAATCCATTCACAAAGAGCTTATTAAGTACCTTCTACATAATATCCTCCTAACCCCTACACAACATAGCTTCAGACCCCATCATAGTACATATACTGGCCTACTGTTCTTTACTCAAACCATTGCCAAAGCCATGGACAAATGTTTACTGGTTTCTTGCTTCTTTATTGACCTTACTAAAGCATTCAGTACCGCATCATACTACAAACTTATTGATAAACTATCACAACTCAACTTATCTCCCTCTACTATTAAATGGTTCACTAGCTATCTCACTAATAGACAACAATCAGTAAGATGGCAGGCTACCTGCTCCCCTTACTTACCAGTCCAAACTGGGTGCCTCAAGGCTCAATTACCTCTACTGTTTAATATTTTCACAAACCAACTGCATACTTTCTGTACATCATCCTCTCTAACACGATATGTGGACAACTCTACCCTTATTACCAGTTCTGACAGTTTCTCTAACCTCCTCTCTACTACTCAACATAGCTTCCTATCTGTAGAAAAATGGCTGACAACCAACTAATTCTAAATCCCCCAAAACATTAAGCTACTACTCTTTTTTCCCAAAAACCCTCTCTAATCTCAAAACAACCTATACCATTTCTTCTCTTGACAATACCATCATACAACCTGACCCACATAATAAACTTCTTGATGTTATTATCTATGACCAATTACAATCTGATATTCATATTCAACACTGTATTAAAAAGGACCAATTAAAAACTTGTCCTACTTTACAGACATAAAAAATACCTAGCCCCTGACTCTAGGCAGAAACTAGCTCAGGTCTTCCTCCTTCCCTGTCTGCTTTATGCCTCCCCCATATTTTCACATCTACAATCTACCCTTTTGGCTAAACTCTGTCAATCATACTATAGTGTTGCAAGATTTTCTAGTAACCAACCCTTCAAATTTCATCACTGCCATGCACTAAAACAATTCCAGTGGCTTGACTTCCCCGAGCGCCTGCTTCACTCCCAGCTGCAAATGACTCATAGTCTAGTCTTAAAATCCCTTTCCTGTCCTGCTCTATCCTCACTAATATCCTGGAGCTTTTCTCCCCGGGCCTCTACTGAACATGGACATATATCCAGTTAGACTAGCCCGGTTAACAAATGTAAAATAAAAATAAATAAATAAATAAATATCACATTATACCCCTTCCAGAACTCTCCACAGCTCTGACCAGCTCCTTCTGGACACCTATAAACCAAACAAAAACATTGGTAAACTAATTTACAAATATAGTATTTCCCATGCATGGAATCAGCTCCCCCTTAACATCTGAATCATTTCTAACATAAACCTCTTTAAATCCAAACTTAAAACTTTTCTCCTAAATACCATCACCTGTCACTGCATTGATCCCACTTAAATCCCACCTTACCACCTTACTACCTCTCACACTTTTAACACCCACCTATTGCAAGTGGCCTATCTCATTTTCATCCCTTTCTCTTTTTGTTGATTAAAAAACCAATCTAACTTTTGTATTGCATGTTATGCACATTATTGTAATGTTTGCGTAAACTTAATTCTCTGGCCTTTTGTAAATTTCTAATGTTCTCCTGTAAAGCACATTATTGTAATGTTTGCATAAAACTTAATTCTCAGATGTTTTTTTTTGCAACCTTGTAATAGCTGTCTGGAGTTTTTCTCCTCAGGTATCCACTGAAAATGGGCCACTGGCTCAGTTGGAATAACTCGGTTAACAAATGACAAATACATTTCTACACTCCTCTATGGTTCACATATATTCACAAACCTGCATTAAGACTGAACTCAATAACCTAGAATCCTGTTACAACAAAATTGCCAAATTTGTCACCAATCATCCACACAGGACTAACCACTGAACCGCTCTCTCCAAGCTCAACTGGCTTGAACTCCCTAACCTCTTATCTCTCAATCAACTCACCATGGCCCATAAAATAGTCCACCAACCCAGCAACTGCCGTGCTCTTTCTAACCTAGTCCAACATAGTATTAATCTCAAGTCCCTTGGATCCTCTGACAAACTAATGCTAATGGTTATCCACTCCTACAACTATCATGGCGACTCCCTCTATTCTTATAAAATTTACGAAATTTTGGAACACTGTTTCTCAACCCATCACAAAAAATCCTAACAATCATGAGTTTAAACAGCTCCTAAAAAACTACCTAGCTAGTCACTGGCTCTGCTCTTGCCATACTCCAGGCTAATCTCATCCTAACCCGTTACTACATCACTCCTCCTAACTTCATCCTTATGCCTGCTGCCTCTAGCCTTCTTACTTTCCCCTTCATCCCTATCCTAAACTGCACATATCTTTATAATCTCATTCTGCTGCACTGCTGCACTCCTCCACATGGTTTCATCATAACCATTGTACATAGCTTTAATTGTAATTGCAACTGCATTGATGTCTCTGTCAGTTCTTCTCTGTATGTATTTGCACACTGTTACTTGACTTTTGATACTTTGTTTCTGATCTGTTTTTATTTATTTATTTATTTTTTTAATTTTAATTGATAGTATTGTTACTGCTCCGGAGCTTTTCTCCCCAGGCCTCTGCTATTGCCCGGTTAACAAATGTAATAAATAAATTTCATCCACTTCCAAGCTGCACTTGTTACTGAACTTACATGAATGTAGCAAATCTTAGTCCAGGTTTGGCAGGTTCATTGGTTTTACATCCAGCTTTCACTTAACAGAGCTATCCTGGGTAAACCAAGCTGGGTAACTTGACACAGGCCAGCCAGTAGCTTATTGACCCTGGGTTGCTGGGTTTTATGTCAGGCACACACTGGCAAACAGTGGCACATACAACCTTCCCACTGTTGCATGCATCCCTGGTGTAGGTCAGAGTATACTGGATCCTCTGCCTTATTATCACTAGTAACTACTCATGCCAATTTTGGCAACATTAGTCAGCACAGCCGAATAACCTAGAGAGAATTTCTACATCATTGAGTGGCTAGACCTGTCATGGTACTCAGTCTGTAATCCATGTCCTCCTATCTTTTTTGATACTGTGCACCACAGTTAATGCCCAAAGTGGGTGGTGTATATAGAACTCTACCCTTACAGGAACAATCTAGAGTCTGTGCTGCCACCCACAACTCCACTATTGGGTGAGTTTGAGGTGGAAGCACTCAGCACATTTTGGAGGGATAGGAGGAATGCTACAGAGCTACAGGGAGAACATGCAAACTCCATGCATGTAATTGGTTGGAGGTCAGGCTTGAACTTTGAACCTTGTGCATGGCAGGCAAAGACCTTAACCTTTATATCAATAGGTATCTTATCATCATCCAACCAAACTTCCTTACAATATACTTATCCAATGAGCATGTCACCATCACAACTAAAGCCCTTACCATAAACTTATCCACAAGTTTATCATCATCCAACTGTAAGCCTTTACCATACGCTTACCAACCAGCATATGACCATCCAGCCTAAAACCTTTACAATACACTTATCCAACCAGCACATCACCATTTATACTAAAGTCTTTACCGTACATATATCCAACCAGCATATCACCATCCCTCCTAAAGCCCTTACACTACACTTAACCAACCAGCACATCAACATCCCCACCTAAACCACGTAAAATATGTTTTCCAACCAGAGAATAACCATCAAACTTAAAGCCTTACCATACACTTACCCAACCAGCATATCACCATCCCACCTAAATCATTTACAATACACTTATCCAACCAGCATATCACCATCACACCATAGCATATATTTATCCAACTAGTGTATCACCATCCAAGTGAAATCCCTTACCATACACTTATCCAAACAACATATCACTGTCCCACCTAAAGCCCTTACAATACATTTATCCAATCTACATATCACCATCCCACCTAATCCCCTAAAATACACTTATCCAACCAGTATGTCACCGTCTCACCTAAAGCTGTTACCCTACACTTATCCAACCAGCATAGGACCATCCAGCTTAAAGCTTTTACAATACACTTACTCCACAGTGCAGCATTATCCCACCTAAAGACCCCTACAATACACTTATCCAACCTGCATATCACTATCCCACCTGAAGCCCCTATAATATAGTTTTCCAACCACCATATCTCCATTCCACATAAAGCTCTTACAGTACACTTATCCAACCAGCATTTCAACATTCCACATAAAGCAGTTGCAATGTACTTATCCAATCAGTACATATCCATCCCAACTAAAGCCCTAACCATACACTTATACATCCACCATATCATCATCCAACCTAAAACCCATACAACAATGTTATCCAGCCAGTATATTGCCCTCCCAACTAAAGCCTGTAGAATACAGTTATCCAACCAGCATATCATCATTCACATAAAGCCCTTACAATACACCTATCCAAATAGCGTATCACTGCCCCCCTGAAGCTCATGCAATATAATTATCTAACCAGCATATCATTATCCCTCCCCTCCTAAAGCCCTTACCATATATTTATTGAACCTGCATAACATCAACATACCTAAAGCCCTTACTACACACTTATCCAACCAGCATATCATCATCCAGCTTAATCCCCTACATGACACATATCTAACCAGCATATCAGTATCCCGCCTAAAACTCCTACAGTACACTTTTCCACCCAGCTTATAACTATCCCAGCTAAATTTCTCAGCCCATAGCATATATTTATCCAACCAGCATATCACCATTGCAAGTTAGCCCTTACCATACACTTATCCAAATCACTGTCCATCTGAAAGCCCATATAATATAATTATCCAAACAGCATATCACCCTCCATCCTAAAACCCTTATGCTACACTTATCCAGCCAGCATATCACCATCCCACTTAAAGCCCATATCATACACTTATCCAACAAGCATATCACCATTCATCCTAAAGCCCTTACAATGCACTTATCCAACCAGGATATCACTCTCCCACCTATAGCCCTTAGAATGCAATTATCCATACAGCATTTTATCATTCCACCAAAAGTCCTTACACTATCCAACCAACATATCACCATACCTACTGAAGCCCATACAATACAATAATCCAAAGAGCATACCACCATCCATCTTAAAGCCCTTACACTGCACTTATCCAACCAGTATACCACCACCCTGCTTAAAGCTCTTAAAATACACTTATTCTACCAGCGTGTCACCATCTAATTTAAAGCCCTTACACTACACTTATTTAATCAGCACATCACCATCCCACCTAAAGTCCTACAATACACTTATCCACCCAGCATGTAACATCCCACCTAAACCCCCTACAATACCTTATTCCTCTGGCATATCACAGTCTTGCATAAAGCCTCTACAATACACTTATCCAACCAGCACATAGCCATCACACCTAAAGCCCTTACTATACACTTATCCAACCAACATATCATCATCCAATCTAAAGCCCATACAATATATTTATCCAACCAGCATATCACCATCCCACCTAAAGCCCTTATAATACATTTATCCAACAAACATATCACCATCCCACCTAAAGCCATTATGATATACTTATTCAACTAGCATACCACCATCACACCTATAGCACTTAGCATATACTTACTTATCCAACCAGCGTATCACCATCTAGTTTAAATCTCTTACCATAAACTTATCCAACCAGCATATCATTGTCCCACCTAATGCCCTTACAATATACTTATTCAAAATGAGTGTCCTTTTTTTAGCATGTATAGCTTTGAGATAACAGATTCTATAAAATGATGCAGTATAATTTTTTATTTATTTGATAATCACTCTAAAAGTATTTAAGGATAAAAAAGACATATGTATTAGCTTATTCAGAGCTTCAAATTTTCTTACAAAATTACCATGAATGACTACTATGCTATGCAAAGTAAATAAATCAATGAAAACTAGTGTAACCATAACATATGTTATATTCATATCGTCAGTTACTTTGCTCATTTTTGCATTGCTTCAGTTTGATCCTCAGGTACTCATTAGAGACTGATGAGATGTATTCATCTAATAGTATACATTATCTGATGCCTCTATAACAGTGGCTAGATAAATCATGTATTTATTTTATTATATATTCCATGTATTCTGAATGAAAACTTTTTATAGTAACAATATATGTTTTTTATAATATATATATGCATCTTTAGATAGGTCCATGCACTAGGTAAATGTTTCTTGAAATGTTTTTTGATATATCTTTTGATATGTATTAATTATTTTTGTAGTCTATATATACTATTAGATGAATGAACTAGGTAGATTTTTTAATCCAGGTTTACATTTTGAGTTTACTTAGTGTCAATGAATTTGGTTATGTGCCTTTGAGCTAATTAGTTATTTAATTGCCTGATTATTTAACTTGAAGGTATATAAACTGCACATTTTGATGTGAGTTTTGTCTGATTGAAGTAGCCTTGAGCTACGAAAGCACTCACTTTGGATTAACCTTTTATATATTTTTAGTAGCTGTGGTCTGGAGCCTCCTTTGTTGTTTTTGCATTGTACTTCTAATTTTGGAGGGACAGTTTGCCTACACCACTTTATTCGTATTTGATTGATATATAAATGTTTCTATCCAAACTAACACATTTGTCTGTAATTTTATAAAATGTGAGAACTTTATTTGCTATACATTGTAATATAGTAATGCTATTCTGTTTTTCTTTCTTGTACTACTGCTCATACATTTCAATTTTATTTTGTCTTGTATTTCAATGTTTTTTCTCTGTGGAGCTTTTCTCCCTGGGCCTTTGCTAAAAATGGGCAATTAGCCCAGTCAGACTATCCCGGTAAACAAATGTTAAATAAATAAATATTCAAGGAAGCAGTTCCATGCATTAGAGTATAAAACATGCTTTAGATAATGTATAATCAGGCTTACATATTAGATCTCATGTTTTATTATTTTAAAGTAATCATTTTAATTTTGCTAGCATACTACTATACTCAGATCATGGTTTAAACAAATATTAGCAAATGCTGGTGTTCTAAAGGCACTTGACCTGTTGACTTATTTCACCCTTCCAGATGCAGTATGGGCAGCAGAGTGATGTACAAGTTGCACTATCAGCCAAAAATATTACTTTGGTTACCAACTTCTCTGTAGGGCAATGTACATCCTCCTGTGTCTGCTTGTGTTTCCCTTTGGCTTCAGTTTCCTCCACATTCAAAAGTCATGGCTGCAAGTGATTTAGCAAAGTTCTAATTGCATCTAGGTATGTGCAGTGTATGTGTAAGAATGGCCATGTGCCCCAAAGTGGACTAGTGCCTCATCCAGAACTGGTTGTGTCTTACTGCAACTGTGAATTAGATGCAGTTGCTAAAGAAACAGATGGACAGCTTTGGGAAATCTGATGAATATATCGTCTAATTTTTAATACTGCTTACTCTTTATCACCTTAGTTAAACTCGTCCTGTAACTAAGCTTCAGTACAGGAACCTTGCTGAATGTTAAAACATAGATAAACAACTGTAAAAGCTCTTTAACAGAGTAATAAAATTGAGTATGGCAAGCTTTTCATCTGAAGTTTCACAGGTTGTGTTTCGGTCTAGTTTATCTCTACAGGTCTGGAGATACAGCATAGCACTGACACTAGGAATATTCCAGCATACTCTTAACACCACTGCTCTACTTCTACCCCATATAGAAGGTGCTACTATCACTAATAACAAACTTTAAAGGCAGAATCCAAAATAAATGTAGAAGTTTTTAATGATATTACCTCTTTGGTCTTCCTTACTTCTCTTTCTTAACACAAACCACTTGGTGAACTGTGTAAACAGTAAAAGGGAGGTATGCTTGAAGATCTGTGTGTAACGTTAAAATCAAATTAATGCAGGTGTCAGCCTACTTAGGGTAGTTTTCAAAACAAAAAGTCTTGAAGTCTACTACACTCAGTTAAAACTGCAAGAAAAAGCCAGCCCAGCTAGAGTTTTCACTATGTGACACCTTAAACCTCTTGTAATGCAGTTTCATGGGATATATGCAAATCATACCCTCTCAACCTCTTGCTGTAATAAATCTGGACAAAGGTCAACAAAATGGGGGGGACAAAGGTTCAAAAATAGGGACATATTTTAAATGTTGCTCTTATAAATTTAGAAAGTTGTTAGAGTACCAGGGTTTTTTATAACATACATTTTCTGAAGGATATGAAGTCTGAAACCCAAATGTATGTCATTATTTAGTGACTTCAGTCCTCAGATCATCCCAGTGATTTGCCAGAAAACCAAAAATTGTATGAGGAACTGACCAAAAAATATAAGCAAATAATCTGGACATTCTGCGAAAATCTGGACAGTTGAGAGGTATGAAAATGACTCCTTACGGGTATACAGTGTTTCAGCTACATGGCTTCTGAATGCCTTTGATAATAACCTCTTAGAGCAAGAAATATGAACAAAGCTGTAACAAAAGGAGCTACTGCAAGCCCAGCTATCTGGAATTTTATAAATAATTATATGTCATTTGTGAATATTAATATGCTTTATATAGAAGTGTGACAGAAGGAGATACTGCCAGCCCAGCTATCTGGAATTTTGTAAATAATTATATGTCATTAGTGAATATCAACATGATCCATATGCTTGTGTTACAACTGTATTAGAACTGTATGTTATGTGTATATCAAACTGCTAGTGCAGAAGTGTGCGTGAAATGCTTGCTCTGTAACTAAGTTAACTAGGGTACAGTAATTTATTTTAGATTCAGTAAGTAATATAGTAAAGATTAGCTTAGATGTTTCTGCATTTATTTGAGACTGTCCTGCAATGTTGTTTTAAATATTGTCTCTGATTTTGAATTCTGAAGTCACTGTGAATACATATTTAAGTATTGTCTTGTTCTTTTATTATTGAAATGAAATAAATATGATAAGGAGTGGCTGGTGGCAGTCTGAACTACCTTATAGTCTGGGCAGAAAGGGGCATAGCTAGTAAACTTGTCACAGCCTTTCCCAGGTGTGTGTGTGTGTGTGTGTGTGTGTGTGTGTGTGTGTGTGTGTGTGTGTGTGTGTGTGTGTGTGTAAATCAAACCTCAAAGTGTGTGTGTGCCAGCTACTTGGGCAGGGACACAAAGCAGTTGTTGGACAGAGAGGGTGCTGGAGGTCTTGGCTCAGCCACTCAGCTGAGATCTCAACTCTATAGCTGTGCCAGTGGGGAGTCTTACTAGGGATCTGGAGAAAGAGGTAGAAACCAGCCCCAGACTGACTGTGGTCTCTGTGTGCTCTTAAGGGAAGTTGCACTTTACTGTGTGTGTACTTGTCATCCTGCCAGTGTGTACATCCCCCACTGTTGCCAGTGATGAGCATTGAGGCTTCTTAATTACTGGGTCAGTGCTGGGGGGACGTTACAAAATCCATAAGTAAAAGTGGGACAAAGGCCCAAAAAAGGGGACAAGTTTTAAATATTTCTCTTACAAACTTAGAAAGTTGATAGAATAACAGGTTTTACATTAGCATTAATTTTCTGAAGGGTATGAAGTCTGAAATTCAAATGTCTATCTTTATTTTCTGACTTCAGTCTTTAACGAATTGCCCCTAATTTGCCAGAAAACCACAATTTTAAGAAAAGTGGAC
Source organism: Protopterus annectens (assembly GCF_019279795.1). Lineage (NCBI taxonomy): Eukaryota > Metazoa > Chordata > Ceratodontiformes > Protopteridae > Protopterus > Protopterus annectens. Next base: position 674,904,088 of record NC_056743.1, on the reverse strand, counting down.
CAAAAATATGAGGCAAAAATCTGGACATTCTGCAAAAAACTGTACAGTTGAGAGGTATGTTATGAGTACATAAAAAGTAAAAACATGGACATTAGGAAGCTATATAGCTTAAACACTGTTATGCCCTTAAGGGGTCATTTGCATATATCCCACAGGCAACCAAAACAGGAGGTTTAAGGTATCATACAGTGAAAAATCTGGCTTGGCTGGGTTTTTCTTGCATCGTTTTACCAACTGAGTTGTCTGGGTGACCTATTTTACCATTTGGTTTGGACTACACTCAGTTAAACTGGAACACATGCTCAGCCTATGAAATTTTTTTTTTTTGCTTTTGTTTCCTTTCTGTTTACAGAATAATTACTCCCCACCCCCTTACATCTTTTAGCACCAGCAGAATGCACATGTTATCATCACAGGGACTAGCAGTCACAAAGAAAAGACTTTCTTTGCTGCGTTGTACATATTTTCTGTGTTTTTCTGGTTTTGTTTTTTATTTCTAAAGCCAACAACAGCATATAGGCTTGTCTATTACAACCCCAACATGCAACGGTTTTCAACTGGATACATGGCACTGTTCAGACTCAAAAGATCTGTGGACTGAAAAAATTGCATTTATAACCAGTGCACCAGGCAGTCTCCCAAACAGTAAAACTAACAGAATTAAAAAAGACATAGAAAACTTGTAAAAGAATTTTAGTGGCAACTGTATACATACATGAAGTAACATGCTAATATGTCAATGAATCTACAACCTTCTGTGTTATGTCAGTGTGCTAAATCTATTCATAGAAAGTTAATAATAAATACCCTCTTGAGACTTGGATAATAGTGGATAATGTTGTTAGCAGCAGATAAATAAATAAATGTATGCACCACTTGGCATGAGTTCTGAATGAAAATGTACCCTGAATTAAGTGCCTGCTAAAAATAAATACATAAATCAGTCTATCACTCACTCATTAAATACCATAGATAAGAATCTGCAGGATTTTTCAAGATAAATAAGCTTTGCCAATGATGAACGTTTATTTACAGTGAAGAAACTTGGTCTGGTAAACATGTATGAGGATCAGGCTAAGTAAACAGAAGCAGTAAATAAATGTAAACAAAGTTCATCATGTTCTACTGCTTTCCCATTGTTCACTGAGATAATGTTCTATGTGGGAAGGGGCCTGGCTTATTGTTTAGCATGATCTGTAAATAAAAACATGTTAAATGCACAATGCACTATGAAGACACAGTTACACTGGAGACAAATTCAAAAGTATAAATTAAGTTAGGTGGCTTCATTACCAGAATTAAATACATGCACATAGCTCTGGTGGTTTGCAGAAGTTATGTTTCACATTTTTGAATTTCTGAATTTATTGTCATTAATCATAATCATAAAGTAAAATTTTGAAAATGCTTACATCTAGTTCTGGAAAGATTTTGCTGAGCATAGACAAATATTATTTCGGTGGTGCAAAATAACAGTTTGTTCTAAATCTGAAAAATAAATTACAGTTAATATATTCTTGGGAAGTGCCTCTTGTAGGCTGTATGTTTCAAAATATCAATGACTATGTTTGATGCACAGTTTATGTGAAAAATGTTAAATTCCATTAAGCCTGTTACATTAATTTACTTCTCTCCCATCTTTATTTGTCATACCTATAATGAATACTTTTGTAATGTGTTAATCTTTACTTGCCTGTTGGAACTTCATTGCCTCAGCCTTGTAGGTAGGCCATTTATTTATTTTTATTTATTTATTTACATTTGTTGACCGGGAGTGTCCGACTGGACGTAGGTCCATTTTCAGCAGAGGCCCGGGGAGAAAAGCTCCACAGTTAAAATAAACAGACAGTAGTTACATTGGATTACATAGCAATTAACAATTTAACATAGCAATTGCTTACAACATATTTACAGATGAAGAACATAGTACATCAGTAGACAACTAGAATCTTTATCTGTGAAGTACATAACAGACATTAACAAATGTTACAATGAGAAGTTCCTGCTGTATAATAAGTACTAGGCTTATGAGCATCTGAGCTTGCTATAATCAAGGTAGTTAGTGGAATGGAAAGAAAGGTAGTGGTTGGATGGGGTGGGTGATATTAGAGTGGGAGTTGCAAGGGCATAGCCAGCATGTTTTTAGGTGCGCTTTTAGTAAAGTTTTGAAGTGGGTGCATGATGGTATGGAGGTAATTGTGGGTGGAAGGGAGTTCCATAATTTGGCTATGGTGCAAGAGAATAGTGCTTCACCAGCAGAGTTATTGGCTTTAGTGATCTGCAAGTGATTTTTGTTGCTGGATCTTAGTGGTCTGGTGGTGTGATAGGGTTGGAGTAGATTCTGGAGGGATGGGACATTTAGCGGATGGTTTACTAGCTTGTGGGCGAGTGAGAGTGGTGTACAGCAACAGTGGTCCCTCTCCATAAAGGTGGTGCCTCAACGGATCCTGGAAACTATCGCCCCATAAGCTTGACTAGCTTGGTCTGTAAAGCTATGGAAAGGATTATCATGGACCTCATAAATAAAGATATTGGGGACCTACAGACACTGGATCCTACCCAGTTCGGCTTTGTTAAGGGCAGATCCTGCCTCTTAAACCTGGTTGATTTCTTTGAAACAGTCACCAAGGCCATTGACGAGGGGAAGGTGGTCCACACAGCCTACCTGGACCTCGCAAAAGCCTTCGATACAATACCCCACTCGGGCATTATAGATAAGCTCAACAGCTTAAATATAAACTCCTATGTCACTAGATGGATTGCAAACTGGCTCAAGGACAGAACTCACATGGTTAGAATTGCTGGAGCCATGTCAGACTCCAAACCAGTTACAAGTGGTGTCCCACAAGGCTCAGTCCTGGGACCTCTCTTGTTCGGTATATATTTCTCGGAGGTACAGGCCAACACGGAAGGACTGTGGCTGACCAAGTTTGCAGATGACTGCAAACTGGGCGCCATAATCGATTCTCCAGCCGACACAAGCATCCTCCAAAAGGGCCTCATAGAAACAGACAACTGGTGCCAGAGCCATGGCCTCAAGCTAAATGCAGAAAGTGTATAGTCATCGCCTTTGGCAAAAACAAAGTGCTCACAAATTACCACATAGGTGGTAATCCATTAAGTACAGAAGAAGTAATTAGGGACCTGGGGACCCAAGTTGATAGCAATCTCTCATTTGACAACCACGTGGCCAAAGTGGTTAGAAAAACATTTTATATAGCCCACCTAATCATGAAGGGATTCACATCTAGATCAGGGGAGGTCATCGTGCCTCTTTACTCATACCTCATCAGGCCCATAATTGAGTACAATGCCCCTTTTGGGATGTACCTTACCAGACACCTGCAGCAACTGGAAAGACCCCAAAAGTACCTCATCAAGAGGATCAAAGGGCTCAAACAGATGCCATATGCTGCCCGGTTAAAGAAACTCCAGCTCTACTCAGTGGCATACCACCTGTTCAGAGGCGATCTGTGCCTGATGTATAAAGCCATGTCCAACCCGGAATTAATGGACATGCTGCACCTCAGAAAATCCAAATCCCATCGAGCTACGCGCTCGAGAGACTTGAATCTCAGCACTGAAATAAATAGGATATGCTGGAGGGACAGATTCATAATCCAGAGGCTCCCTTCACTCTGGAATAAAATCCCAGTCCAGGTTAGGCAGAGTCTCTCATTGACTCTTTTCAAGAGGAATCTTGATGAGTGGATGGGAGATCGTAGGTTTACCCCAGGTATCACTTCTGTGTCACTGTTAGACAAATACTAACCTCGAAAAAGGGCATAGCAAAATAAATTTAAAATGGGTGGTGAAAGCCAAACACATTCTGGCTAGGCTTATAAATGCCCTAGGGCAGATAGCCTAGTATGAACCTATGAACCTATAAGGAGGTGAGGGAGTTCAAGCCAGCCCAGTTCAACAAGTGAGAGACAGTGGTGACTATGGTAGGATGCCCCTGTGGCGAATTTGGTGATTTTGTTGTAGCAGGTCTCTAGCTTGTTTAGATCGCATTGCCTTAGGTTGGTATACATTGGACAGGCATAAAGTAGGGTGGAGATAAGGTCGGAATTTGCTATTGAAATCTTTGCTGCTTTGGTGAGAAATTGCTTATTTCTGTATAATGCTCCTTGTTTTTTGTGGACTTTTTTTATGGTCATGGATATGTGAATCAAATTTTAGTTTATTGTCTATTTCCACTCCTAGCAATTTGGTGTGTTCAGTTGGGTATATAGTGGTGTTGTCTTTTGCTGTGATGTTGAAGTGAGAGTTGTTTTGAGTATGTTTGGTGGGTTGGAAGATGAGTAGTTTAGTTTTGTTTGGGTTGAGTATTAATTGGGCATCAGATAACCAAGTTTCAACAGAGGAAAAGGCTTCCTGTGTGACTATTTGCAGTTTTGGTAGGGACTGGGCTGAGCAGATGATGGTTGAGTCATCTGCGTATTGTATGAGTGTGCCATGTTTGGTGGCAGAGGCTAGATTATTGGTTAAACAGAGAAGAGTAGGGGTCCAAGGATGGATCCTTGGGGAACCCCTATGGAGACAGGTAGTTGGGGAGATATGTCATTCTGCCATACAATGGATTGTTGGTGGTCAGACAGGTAACTCTGAAACCAGTTGGCCATGTCCAGTTGGGCTACCCTGGTCAACAAAGAGAGAGAAAAAGGAAGTAAAAACACACATACACATATATACACACACACACACACACACACACACACACACACACACACACACACACACACACACACACACACACACACACACATAGACAGATAAATTAAAACACATACATATAAAATGTAGAAAAATGCAGAGGCTGAAGATGAAAGATAATTATTTTATTGTGGGAGCATTTGCGTATAATGTGTAGCTTTTATATCAATCCTAGAGCAGGCTGGGAGTTTCCTATGCACATCAATCTATGCCTGCATGTGGTAGCATGCATCACCTATTTGTAAACAAAATGGCATACTATTGGGTTGAGTCACAGTCAGATCTGCTGGTGAACAAAGTGATTATCAGGGCGCTACACTCCCACCATCATGCTACTTTGTCTGCAGTCACACTTTAACAAGGGTACATATATTATAACCACCCTCATTATTTTATGCAATACAAGGGATATCTTATACTGTCTATCAGCTCTACTTTCTGTTTTTTCCCTTTGTTGCTTTTCTCTCAATGCACCTGACACACACATTAACACATGGAACTGGCTGGGCCTCCGTTAGTGGCTGATGGCCAGTACCCCCTATATCTTGGGGGAGGGGGGCAAAGCAGTGAGGTCATCATCTGTAAAAGTAGCCCTTAGTGTACAAGAAACTGGTTAAGCCTCCATGAAAACACTGAGAACATTGAGGAGCCACTGTGGCCAGTAACCTGGAGAGTACAAGGAAAAAAAAATGTTTGCAACAGGTATGGATAATATTCATCTTATAGGCCCCCCCACCCATCCCCACATTAGGCTGGCTTTAATAAATGCAAATGAGAAAAACACTAATTTCCTATGGAAGACCTCCTTCAGGTGATATGAGATGCTCTGCTGGCTAAGGGTAGTGTGGGAATGAATGGGCCACTAAGACACCAAAGAGTTACATGGTCAAGCTAATGATGGCAAAAGAAATTGCTGCCACAGTATTTTTGTATAATCATAGCTGTCATGAATGAGCACATATCCTGCACCTGAGCACCTCCTTTCTTTAACAACATAAAAGTTACAGACTGTCCTTTTCTTAGCTGCTCCGGTGTCCTCAGCAACACACACCATTCATCTTGTTGAGATGGTACAGATGGACTAAACTCTGTTACAGCATCTCTGGTCTACAAAGCTGCCTCTCTTTCACGTATGCCAGTGCTTTTCTGCAGCTCTTATCCAGGTTTCTATGCACTGGTTCAGATGTTTCAGTGTATCCAGTTACTTTGTTTTTGATTCATGCACTACATGTGCATTGGTGATTTGCATGTCAGCATGTAGCATTTACATCCACTTAGCATATATGCCGGGCAGTAAGCACTGTGCCAAAACAAGCCTATTTCCTCCCCTGTTGCATCTACCAAGCTTTTACCCTTATTAGCACTGTTATACGGAGAATAACTCACAGCTTAATCTCGACATCTAGTCTTACAATTACATCTCATCAGTTCAGGTAGCAGGAATGTTTGCATGTTGAACACAGCCATTTTATAAACAAGAGAGAAATCTGTTTTTTTGTAGTGAGAAATATATTTAGGCTCAGACCTTTAAACTGGCAGCTATTGACAGCTATGAACAGCCGTGAAGGCTATACTATAAGGCATGAGTTACTCTCTTTAGAAAAGGTAAAAGCAGACAGAAAGCTACCCACACCCCAAAATAAACATACTTCTTTCAGCTATAAATATATATTAATATATTTCCAAAGTTATTTGTTGTACCAATGATATTTAGTGAAATTGCGAAAGACTACATTTTGTAACAATTGACCAAATAAGTAAGTGTACTCTACCTGTTGAAAGTTTTTCTCTAGGCATTACCACAATTATTTAAAATAGATCTCTTAGTATGAGGAAAGCATCTGTTTGATCAATAAGATACAAGGGGAGAACATGATAGTGCACTATTTCTAGCACACTTTCTGTTTTTATTTTATTTTTCTGGAAGCCTGTACTTTTCTGTATCCACAAATTTATTCTGATGCCTAAAAGCAAACACATGCTTGCAGGAGGAAAAAAAAATCAGTCTGGAAAACGGACATGCATTTTTTGACTATTACTCAATTTATCAGACATTTTGCAAAGTTTTATGAATTTCTGCTGCAGGATTACAAAATGTAAGCTAATTTAAGTATCAGCTGCTAATCTTATTACAGCCATTCCTCCCACCTTCCACCCTGATTGTTAACATAAATGTGTTACTGTTAAAAGAAAATGATTGGCTAAGGCTTACACATGAAAAGAGATTTATGTAATTGTCAGTGTGCAACAAAACTATCAAGTTACACACAAGAGGCAGTTACGGAGCATCCTCTGTCCAGTATAGCTTAAAAAGTAAGAAAGTGAAAACATGGTTTTATTTCAGGAATTAAATACTGAAAGGTTAGCACACAACAATAGCGTGATGGGCAAATGTGGAGGGCTTGACCCTAGAGGACTGGGCAGCCCAACTTAGAAATATTAGTATCACATGCATAGCTAGATGTTATAAAACCATGGCTGTGGTTTTATAGAGAGAGGAGTTGGCTTCTTTATTTCAGAGACTAGGCACCCATAGGATCATAGGACCATATGAAGTTACTAGGCTATTGGCCCTGAGGCCCTTACAAGCCTAGCCAAGAATTTAGCTCATGTTCCGACAAGTCAGCACCCGATGCCCCTGTCCAGCAGGGACACAGGTGGAATCCCAGGGGTGCATTTTCTCTTCCCCATCCAGTTATCAAGGTTGTGTTTAATAAGGGATAATGAGGTACTTTGCTTGACGTGGAGAGGGAGTCTATTCCACAGATGGGGGAGTCTCTGGACACAAATCTGTCCCGCCAACAAGTCCTACTGATGTCACAGACCAGGATTAAGTTGCACGTGTGGGTTACTCAAGTGGAGCTTGACTTGTAGATATCTAGCAGGCGGGGTCTGACATTGCTTTGTATGCCAGGCACAGGTCACCTCGGAGGAGTCTGTATGAGACCGCGTGGAGGGACAGAGCTTTTAGCCTATCTAGAGGGACAGAGCTTTTAGCCTATCTGTGTAGGGTAGATGTTTGAGGCCCTGGATTTTCCTGGTGAGAAACTCTGTGGCCTCTCCGGTTCCCTATTGAAATCGCGAAGGTCCACTTACCCGAATACAGAAACATCGACACATATACGTCAAACCGCAAAAACACTGATCGTCGTCCTGAAGTGCGAAATCCAAAATGTCGAATCGTTATGGTTGGCCTTCTGCAGTATAGCTCTGTAAGGTAAGTGTGCGATAGTTACGGACCTTAGGGTTAGGGTGCAGGTTAAGGTAAGTGCATAGATAGTAATGTATGTAAGGTTTAGTGTAAAGTTAAATGTAGGGTTTTGTTAAGTGTATGTGTGTGGGTTATTTATTTCGTTTGGGAATAGCTCCGTAAGGTAAGTGTGCGATAGTATGGACCTTAGCGTTAGGGTGCGGGTTAAGGTAAGTGCATAGATAGTAATGTATGTAAGGTTTAATGTAGGGTTAGAAGTAGGGTTTTGGTTAGTGTATGTATGTGGTTTATTTATTTTGTTTGGGTAGGTAGTATGTAGTGCAAGGTGGGGTTGGACGACTATGACGGTTCAAGATTTTGAATTTCGCGGTTTAAGGCATTCGGTGTATTTGCGGTTTGGGTAATGTGTGTCGATGATTCCATATTCGCTGACTAGGACTTTTGCGGTTCTAATACAGACCCGATCTCTCCAGCTGCTGCCTGTGCTTTGTTAGGTACATGCTGAATACTGGTACTCAATAATGGGTCTTAAAAGGAAAGAATACAGGGATGTTATGACCTCCTTGTCCCTGGATGAGATACCCTCCCTAATGAGGTGGGCCATTTAGAAAGCCTTCTGTACAATGGAGGCAATATGGTGGTCAAAAGTCAGGTTGCTATCAATCTGGGTGCCCAAGTCCATCATGACTGATTGCGTGCTTAGGACCTTCTTATCAATGTGATAATTTGTGGGGATGTCACTCTCCCCAAAGGAGATGATGATGCATTTTTTTTGGAATTCAGTTTGAAGCCATGTTTCTGGCACCAGTCATTTGTTTGGGTGAGACCCTTTTGGAGGATGTCCACATCACTAGGGGAATTGATGACAGCACCCAGCTTGCAGTCATCTGCAAACTTGGTCAGCCATAGCCCACTGGTTTTGGCCTGCACCTCAGAAAAGTATATTCCAAACATCAGAAGCCCTAATACTGATCCCTGGGGTATGCCGCTCATTACAGGTCTATTGCTTGAGATGGCTTCCCCTATTTTGACTAGGTAGGTTCTATCAGTGAGCCAGTTTGCTACCCATCTGGTAACATACGGATTGATGCCTAGCTGAGACAGTTTATCTATTATACCCAAGTGGGAAATAGTATCGAAGGCTTTAGCCAGGTCAAGGTGCACCATCTTCCCCTTGTCCATGGTTTTGGTGACTGTTTCAAAGAAGTCGACCAGGTTTAACAGGCCTGACCTCCCCTTGATAAAACCAAACTGTGTGGAATCAAGTGTTTGGAGGATGCCAATGTCCTTGTTAATGAGGTCTATGATAATCCATTCCATGGCCTTGCAGATCAGGCTAGTTAGGCTGATTGGTCTATAATTTCCTGTATTGGTGGACGCTCCACCTTTGTGCAAAGGGATGACAGTGGCTGTCCTCCACTCAGCTGGGACAAAGATGGTACTCAGGCTTTGGTTGAATAGGGCCTAATGGTGCTGCAAGTTCCTGCCTGAGTTCATGTAGGATGCAGCCTGGGATGTTATCGGGTCCCATGGAGGCTGTATTTTTTGCCTTGGAGAGGGCAGTGATGACTTGCTACCTAGAGATAAGGGGAGGGGGCAGGTGCTGAGGATGTCCTGATTTACTGATGGGGGCCAGAGGGGTGAAGTTTTCAATTAATCTGTCTACCAGCAGGTTGACTATATCTACGGCATTTGTGTATGTGGAGTCCTTGACCATCAGTTCTGAGTAGATCTGAGTTCTTCCTTTGAGATTGCGGATGCATGTGAAGAAGGCCTTATGATTGTCTTTAGTAGATGTGGCCAGTTTGGACTTGAACTTTGCTTTGGAGAATTTCACTAGTGCTCTTATTTGCTTGTTCAGGCTAAGGAGAGATTGCTTCCAGTTAGGCACCTGCTCCTTCTTGGTCCCGGACAGCAATTTTTAAATTTTATTATAGAGTTTATTTATTGCAGATGTCCACCAGACAGCTTTACTCTTCCTTGAGGAGGAGGATTTTGTCCTTCTGGGTATTCCTGATTATATGCAGTTATATAAATGCTTGTACGGTACTTTGGTGTAGGTTTGGACATTTATGCCAGTTCCTACAGAGGGGGAAGGAGCTGTGAAGCTCTTTATACCTTCCCTCAGGAGGTTGTAATCAGCTTTGGAGAAATTTTTTTGTTTGATCCTAGCTGGGGGAGGGGGGGGGGGGTAACTTTGAAAGTGACAACTTTGTGGTCAGATCTTACCAGGGAGGATGACACTGTAGGGATGATGTAGTGGTTACTCATGTTGGTTAATACCAAGTCCAAGATATTATCACCTCTTGTGGAGGTGTCGACCAGCTGGTCCAAGGTATCTTGTCCATGAACAAGGCATCTGCTAACATCATGTAAGAATTCATTACTAGCAGACAGGACATACTTTATGTGTTGCTCTAAATAAAGAAATTAATGGTCTGGTTCACAGCTCCAGGGAATGGGATACCGCTGGTGAAAGGTGTAACTTGGCATATTCAATGTACTCAGATGAGTACATTTCTGAACTCTCAGAAACATAATGTCTCAGTACAGAATATCTAAAATTGCCTATAAAAATTCCTGCAACATAACATGATTAAAAAGAGGAATACTTTACTAAATCTTCTTCTTCTTCTTTTGGCTTTTCCCGGTTAGGGGTCGCCACAGCGGAACTCCGGTCCGCCAATGATTGGCAGTCGATTTTTATGGTGCAGAGGTGCCAGCCCGACGCCCAGCCTTCAACGAAGGCACGCCCATTAATGCATGTCTTTCGAACACCACTCACCCATGGGGAGGACATCCAGACTCCACACAGAAGGCACTCCAGCCGAGAATCGAACGGGAGAACCTCTTGCTGTGAGGCGACAACGCTACCGCTGCACCACCACAGCTTAGGGATACTTCACTAAATACAGCTGGGAAACCTCTGAAAATGATGTGCACAGTTCTTAAGGGTATGGGAGGGCAACATTTGGAGAGATGCGTTCGTTTTCTGAATATTGAGTGGGTGAGAGAGAGAAACAATATAAGGTTACAACAAAATATAATTTTCTGACTACAACCCACTTGTATCATTCTGTGTCATTTTTCTGGATATTCATTTCAGCCGACAAATATTCTGACTGATTTGTTACACCAAACTGTATTTAGATAAATAAATAACTAAATAAACAAATAAATGTTGTACTTGCCCTGCCCATGTATCCTTACTCCAAACTGTAGATAGATAGATAGATAGATAGATAGATAGATAGATAGATAGATAGATAGATAGATAAATGTTGTACTTGCCCTGCCCATGTATCCTTACTCCAAACTGTAGACAGACCATGTACCTTTTACCTGCCTAGACTTCTTGTTTTCACTAGTTGATGTAGAAAACAACAACTGAAATATGATAGGCCATTCTGGGTGTGTAAGTTAAAGGGAAATTCCTCTCAGACTAATTTCTGTATGCTTAACTACTTCTTAATCAAGAACAGTGACTTCCTGTCACACATCTCTGTAATGTTATCCTAATTTAACAATGTTGAAGATCATTCTCTTTCGGTTGCTATGCAATCATAAATCATTTGCAGTTAACTTTCAGACTTCATGAAACCAGTATTGTAAAGTACGGTGTGTATGTGCCTTTATTTCAAACAGCCAAGAGACATTGCAGTACTTTTTTTTTTTCACATTAAGTGTCCTTGTAATTTTTATACCTTATAAAATGACTTTCTAAATCAGTTGTGCATAAAACAATATAAAAGAAGGTGCATGTAGGTACTTGATCTGGTCAACATGAAACAACATAGTAAATGCTGATAAGAAAAATTCACTGTGGGAGTTTATTTTACTTACACCAGTGAAGTGAACTATTAAAAAAGATGGGGCCATAGTGCGTGTTAAAAATGCTTGCTGATTTTTTTTTTAGCCCAAGGCCATCTGTTAGTGTATTGAATCTAATTTTCTCATTTTGTTCTCATGAAATCAGAATTCTTTTTAACTGATGCTTCATGTTAATACGTTTGCAATTCATTTTGGCCGGATGTGCAGCTTAAAAGCAGAAATGTGGTAAAATGTTAAAGCTCTGGCAAGCAGAGTCAATCCAACTGTTCAAAACCATGTTTAAACTGCAGAGTTTGCATCTCTTAACAACTGGCTTTTCGAAAAGCCCTTTCTAAATAAAGCCAGCTAACACGATGAGTCCACCAATAATATGTATGGGATGTCCTGCCGTGGTTTAATTTAGCATACTTCTTTTTGAAAAGGCCTAATTGTTTCACCAGTTTTATGTAGCTGTTTTTTTTTTTTTTTCAAGAAGCTACAGCAAGACAGACAAACCACGCAGTAAGTTCCAGGAGACAGAAGTAACGTGATACCTTTTATTAGACCAGTACAGAGTTTACAGAAGAATTATTTCAAGCTTTCAGGCTATATGAGGAGATCTTCTAAAACTAGCTTAACAAAAAAAGTTCAAGTAATCTAAATGCTTCAGATGTTCTGTTATAGTTGCACAGCCTTTGTTAGTTAAACAAAAGGTTTTGGGTCACATTACCATACTATACTTCTGGTTTCAGCAGTGGACCAGTACTGTATTTCTGTAATGTTAAAATCATAAGAAGAAACAGAACAGGTACAAAGAATGCCATAAAAAGCATTATATCACCAAATGCTCTTAAACTAATATGACCTTCTGAAGTGTTAAAGTGAAGTTTGCATTAAACAATGTATTTCCTGTTGGTCTTTCTCAACACATTTTTTAAAGTATGCTTTGTGTTGATCCCTACCCCCCACCAATTCCATTACCCACAATAACACTCCTTTTTTACCTGCTGCCAGGTTAAGTCCATCATGTAGAGACCAACAGCTGGGGGGGGGGGGGGGGTTGTATTTGTACTATAAAGATTACTGACCACGGCAACAGTGTAGAGCAAGCAAATCATACAGAGTAATCCTGAAGCAAATCTGAGGGAGAGAACACGTAGCAAGACAGAAAGATTTCATCCCCAGTAATCATGGAAGATGTATCAATGTGAAGATTCTAGTCTCTTTCTCCATTTCCCATGATATTGGGATACCATGGGTACTGCTTGTTGAAACACTGCAAAATATGCTGACTTTTTTTTTTTTCATATATAACAAAAGACAAATTTGGAGATTACAAAGAGCATGTTTTCTGTATTTTATTCTAACTTGGTGGACTGACTGCTGACTGATATGTGTTAATTTCACCTTCAGGGACTATCACTCATTATTGCTTTTTGCATATAGGTGTATTTGCATGTTTTTTTTTTTTTGTAATACCTTATAAAATAAATTAGAACACAAACTATGTCTGTGATTTACAGGATGATTATTTCTCTTTATTTTGAAGAGTACGCACTGGCACTCAGGGTCTGTACCAGTGACACTGCTGGACTGACGTGTGTGTGTGTGTGTGTGTGTGTGTGTGTGTGTGTGTGTGTGTGTGTGTGTGTGTGTGTGTGTGTTTGTGTGTTTGCGCGCGCATGTGTGTTTAGGCGTGAGTGTGATTGTAGTCTTCAAACTGATTTCATCTGAATGGATATAGCTCTCAGGTCTGGAGTGGAGCATGACATTTTCTTGTGTAACTGGCAGCTCTAGTGTTTCTTGTCATTGCAGGAATTATCAGATGTTAATCTATAAAACGGACATCTGCAATAAGAGGGCAAAAGTTTTCATATGCTTTTCAGGGGAGTAGAGACCAGCACGACTACCATCCAGTAAATCAATATGTTGCTTTTTTTCATTTGTACAAGTCAGTGCAAAAGAATGAACAGAGTAAGGTAGGCCCACCATGCATGCTTTTCCTGTGCACTGTTCATGTAAGTCTCTCTCTTCACCAGCTAATAAAAAAAGATATATCAGATGATTTTCTGTACATCTAGCTCACCAAAGCAAAAGCTAAATGTATTTTCTCTGTCTCTTTTACTTACACAACAAAATTAATTTGCCATGTCTTACCCTGCATTCATATTATTTACATCTTTTTCAAAGTTAGTAAGTTCCCTTATGTAAAACATTATGGAAAGTTATCAGAACTCAGCATATGTCCATAAAACAGACAAAAGGAGTTATAATGTCATTGCGTTATGCCTTGAGAATTCTCTGTAATCTGCAAGCGTCATGACTGCAAAACATCTGGACTGCAGGAGACAGCTGGTGCACGTCCTTATGCTGTGTTGTTACTGCAAGCACTGTAGCCTTCCTTATGAATTAATGCATAACATATGGAAATGGAGTCAAGTAGATGTTCTCATATCATGTTTATTTGCTTCCACTGACATGCAAATTCCAATAGAATAAGGATAGTGTGTAATACAGATCTTCATTAAGTGAAGTGCTAAACAAGGTTAAATTACAAAATCCAGAAACCATAAAAACTGAAACTCATTTTCTTGAAATATTTAGCTACACCCACAGTGATGTCCTTAAACTGCTATTGTAGGAGGCTATACCTTAATACTGTACGATCATGGTAACTTAAGGTAAGTTACAGTTTAAGGGCAATTTTGTAAAAAACATACTTTTTGTCTTTTGTGACTCAAGTATGTACAGCCTTTACCCTTAACAGTATTTATTTTTATTTCACAGTTCTGCACGTCCTACTAGGCATTAATGCCTCCAATCATGTGTAACTCAATAGATTTCATTTGGTTAAGAGACTTACTAAGAGTCACGTATGATGCACCTGGTTAAGAGACTTACCAAGAGCCATGTATGATGCACCTTTAAATTAAACAGCTCAAGCCCATAACCAGCAAAGGATAAAGCTAAGTTACACATCTGTGTTATACTGCCAGACATACACCTATACGCTATTGAGAGCTTCCTGTATAGCTTAGTGATTCATTAATTTAGAAATTCATCTCATTGGAGCTTGGCGCTTTGCCATTGTGTTGTTGGTTTGAGTCTGACAGCCGCTGCTTATATGTGTCATAACTCTAAATACTCTGGGCACCATATTCATTTCAAATCTTATGCTCAAAAGCATGATAAATCACACCCTGCTATAATATAATTCTAGCTTCTTAAATGACGCAAAAGAGTGAGAAAGAGGATGAAAGTGACTCAGTAAATACTCAAAAAACAGGTATTTTCTTTACTGAAAAATGACTGCTTAAGAAGCAACTGTTTCCTTAAATACACTGAAAGGATGATTATATTATTAAATCGTATGCAATCTAATAAAAATAGAATTCTTTTCAACTGACACGTCTATAGCTGACACATCTGCAATTTTGATGGCCGGATGTAAAGTCTGCCAAGGAGAGTTGTGGTGAAATGTTAAAGTTATGACTTCAGCTAAGCTTTTAAGCTTTCAAAACTTGGTCTAGCTTCAGTGTCTCCTTCTCTTAAAAAGTGATATATGGTAAAGTCAGCTTACATGACAAACTATCAATAATATGAGGAATTGTCCTACTGTGGTTTAATTAAGCATTCTTCCTGCTTGTCATGTAAGCAACACATATAAAGCATCGTATGACTAGCCAACATCACCAAATAGCCTGCAGTTTGCTTAGAATTATCCTACATCCTTTTCTGATATATTAACTGAGCGTTTGTCTTACATAATGAGCTTTGTAGTTATTCTACTCTTTCTGCTTGTCAGGAACATTGTCTTTATTTAGTTTACTAAGCATTTTGTCTCCACTTCTAAGGCAGTTTCTTGAGAGATCACTGTTTCCTGACATCATCAGCTGACCACTGTCATCACCTTCCCCCCATTTGTCCCTTTTAGTCCCTTGACAGGTGACTAGTTAGGATCATCTTGGTGCCAGCTAATGATAGGTCAGCAGTCGGTAAGCAAAAGAATGTTTATACAAGTAAATGGTGCTATTATCCAAATGTTGCTTCGAGGGGCAGCATACCTCTCAACTCTACAGATTTTTGTAGAATGTCAAGATTTTTGACTCATATTTTTTGTCCTGCTTCTCATAAAAACTGTTTTTTTTTGACAAATCACTGGGATGATCTAAGGATTAAAATGACTAAATAATGCATGCATTTGAGTTTTAGACTTCATATCCTTCGGAAAATGCATTCTAACACAAATCCTGTTATTCTTGCAACTTTATAACTTTATAAGAGCAATATTTAAAATGTGTCCCTGTTTTGGGGGCTTTGTTCCCCCCCCCCCCCATTATGACAATCTTTGTCCAGATTTCTTGTGCTAAGAGGTTGAGAGATATGAGAGCCAGCAAAAGCAAGGATATATGCATACAGAACTGGCCATGGGGAGTGCTTCTGGTTTCCAAATGGAGACACTCTTATCCTGGATCAAGCTTTGCTGTCTCCTCTCCTCACCTATGGAAGGTGACAGGCTTCTGGATGATCTAATCTTTCCTACCCAGACTTCAGTGTGGCTCCAAAATCATTCTTGATTTCAGTTCTCTGGCATAGTGATAGTGTAGACAAAACTCTAGCTGCTATGCAGGTACGCTAGAATGCAGTATTTTATTTTCTGATTATCACCTAAACTTTCTGTGTTGAGTATGAATAGTAATGAATATAAGAATTTTTTTGAATAACTTGAAACCCAAGATCAATTTTTAAGTATACTAGACTTAATAAATGTATCAAAATACTGCATAAAGCTATTCATTGGACAAATAAGTAAACCAAAATCAAATTACAAAATGAATCAGTTAGGTGCAGGTCAGAGAATATCACCTTTCACAGCTGAATACTTTGATACATTTAGCTTCTGCCTCTTGCTATGCACCTTTCCCTCTTTCCAGTACTGTCCAGCTGATTCTCATCTCAACAATATCCAAATTCCACTGGTATTTTACCACATCCTGCAGCTTTCCGACTCACCTTATCCAAGTAGCACTACCTCCTATATGTTCATAGGTACGAACTAGGCTACCTGCCCTGGTGGGCCATTTTAAGCCTAGGCAGTTTCCTTTTTGTGGTCAAAATAACCTACCCCATTTGCTTATAGAT
Source organism: Protopterus annectens (assembly GCF_019279795.1). Classification (NCBI taxonomy): domain Eukaryota; kingdom Metazoa; phylum Chordata; order Ceratodontiformes; family Protopteridae; genus Protopterus; species Protopterus annectens. The sequence goes on along the minus strand of NC_056743.1, from coordinate 674,887,209 downwards.
TGGCCTTACCCATTCCATGGTCAATAATTATATAGTACTCCTAATGAGAAAAACTGGGATCATACCATAGATAATCTGAGGGGACCCATGCATGAGATAAAGCATTTAGGAGCTCCCTCTGTCTATTAGTGGTACAGGTGGCTGTCCTCAGATACATGTTCTGTTTTCCATCCATAGATACAAGTTTCTTTTGAAGATGGACAGAGATGAATTTTGTTTTATGTGGATGGGCAGTATCTGCTGCAATTTATACCTATCCCTGCAAACCATTCTGTTGATGTTGCAGAAAAAGATTAGATCCCAAGTATTTTTGATGCCATTTGACATGCTGACGTACAGTAAAACCATCAGTATTGGGTCGGAGGATGCCTTGTATGCCAGGCACAGTTCAACTCTTAGCAGTTTGTAGGATACTACCAATTTTAGTGACAGAGTTTTGAGTCAGTCCATGTGGGACATATTGTTTAGGCCTTGTATCCTTTTAGTAAGGTATCTCTGTGGACATTCCAGTTGTTAATGTGTCTGGACAGATACATGTCAAAGGAGTCATTATATTAAATGAATGGCCTAATGAGGGCTGAGTAAAGGGGAACAATGACATCCTTAGATATAGACACAATCTCAATGTTTATAAGCTGTGCAATATAGAAGGATTTCTGTACAGCAATGGGCACACGTTGGTCAAACGTTAGGTCATTATTGACATTAGTTCCAAAATTCTGAACAACTGGGTCAACTATCAGGGCTGTATTGTTAATGTGATAGTTCCCTGAGATAGACTACTTCCCAAAGAATACAATAATCCATTTTTTTGGCATTTAGTTTCAGTCCATGATTTTGGCACCAGTTATTTATTTGAGACAAACCATCCTTCAGGATGGATAAGTACTGGGGATTCATTGCCTGCTCCTAGCTTGCAGTAATCTGCAAACTTAGTCAGTCAGAGTCCTTTGGTATTGGCTTTTACTTCAGAAAAGTAGCTGCCAAACAAGAGACATCCCAGCACAGAACCCTTAACACCTTACCCCATATACAGCCCTCTCCTTCAGTTTGTCTCAATCTCCTGTTACCACATACAACTTAAAATAAGAAATGCTCTATCCATCAAGCATTCAGCTAGTGCAACATTACTCCTTACTGACAGGCATCCCCTTACCTTCACACAAAACTGTCAAATATACCTTTATCATTCCTGCAGATTTGAATCTCCAGAAGCAGAGGGACATGCCCGCTAGATAAACCAGGAATGACATTGTTATTGTCCTAATGCAAATCCTGCCAGCTAATGTTTCCGCCCTGTGACTCCTTCCAATAACTTGTGTGATGTCATTCTATTCAACAAATTGCTCTGTGCTGTCTTCTTTCAGATCTGAAGAAGGGTTGTAAAGACCCGGAATTGTTCATCCGTTTTTTTTTATATATTATTTTTTATTTATTAAAGTCATTGAGTTTTCAAGCAGCATTTCCTGATTTTTTGGGATATAAATTTGACAGTGATTTTGAACAAAGGAAAGCTATGACTTGGCTGTGGTGGGAGTAATGTTGGTGTTGCTGTTATATATATATATATATATATATATATATATATATATATATATATAGATAGATAGATAGATATAATATATAGATCGCAATCAATTGATCAAGTTTTCAGAAATTCAAAATTCATATGGTCAGGACTATATGATCAAGTTTTTGAAAACCCAAAGCTTTTGAATGGAGATCACAGTACAGTGTAGATCAGAGTTGGTATATATAATTTGCAGGGGGTGTGGTAGGTGCAGGGGGGCTTGCCCTCCTGCAAAAACGTAAAAAAAAGATTCCTGTGTTTTTTTTTTTGTTTGTTTTTTTTTTTTATGTTCAGGTTTTTGGAAACTCGATCATATAGTCCCAACCATATGAATTTCAAGTTTCTGAAAACTTGATCATCTGATGTATATTATATACAGATATATATATATATATATATATCAGGGGTGGCTCGTGCTATCGGACTGCCGGTCTGCAGCCCTCCCACCTAGAAAAAACAAAGAAAAAAAATCTGTGAAACAAAATATCACGAGTCCCGACTCCTCTGCGCATGCGCAGAACTCAGACTGCCTTTATCAGCAGTCCGGATGCAGAGAAAGAGGTACCCAGCACCCTGTGCTGTGGGATACCCAGGAATCTGTGCGGTCGTCGACCGCACAAAACAGAGGAGCTCCAGACTGCTTCCCTTGCAGACAGGGCCAATAAGGGGTGAGCTGAGAGCTCTTGCGGGGATTTCACTGCGCAGGCTTCGGGACTTCTACTGCTGGAAAATGGTCGCTGGCTGGATGGGCTTTGTGCACATGGATTATGTGGCTTTGGACATGTTCTGTTCATGAAATAGGTAGGTGAAGAGTAAGACGTGTGTGTGTGTGTGTGTGTGTGTGTGTGTGTGTGTGTGTGTGTGTGTGTGTATGTGTGTATTCTTATCCAGCTGTGAAGCGTGTGTTGTGGGTTGTCTTTAGGCTGGAAACTACTGATAAATCGGTTATATTGTTCTGGTTAGTTTTTTATCATTCGGTGTGGGAATTTTATTTGAAATAAGCCTTTTTTTCCCTAAAATAAAATGTGGAGGTAGCGAGCAAGACACCCATGTCATTACCATAAGCAATAAATCGAGCAAAAGAGATTGAAGTAATCTTTATACATGTAAAGCTTGCCTGAAGGAAGTACCTGACACAAGCGAGAGTCTTTTTTCAAGTACTGACTTGGTAATGCTAGACTTGGCTCTAGTTGAACAATGTTAACAGCACCTTGGTATGTAATTGAGATTTAAAAATAGAAGGCATTACTTTGTTTAGATTAAGGGCAAGTAGAATACTAAATATAAGTTTTTTATTAGCTTTTTGTGTGTGTGGGGTGGGGGAGTGATTGGAATGACGTTTAGGTTTGGAGGGACTTGGCAGAGGGGAGAGACGCACTTCTCAAACTTGGTGCAAAAAAAAAAAAAAAAAAACTACTCAAAACCTAAAATTGGGAGACAAAGTACAAAAAAATGGGCACATTTTAAATGTTAACTTGCTAATTTAAGAGTATCAGACCAACAGGATTTGTTGGCATGCACTTTCTAAAAAGTATAAAGTCTGAAAACCAAATGTATTATCACTTTGATATGGTAATGTCTGTAACTTGCTAGAAAGCCTCAAATGTTATGAGGAATAGGCATTCTGGCAAAACTCTAAAGTGTTTTAAAACAGTAACCCCCACCACCCCACAATGTGCAGTAGCAAGGCCCGCCCAACACCCAGCAGAAGGTGAATTTGTTATAAAGTGGTGAATAAACACGCTGTTTTTGTCAGATGATGATAGCTCCTGTGTTTTGTTTCATCGTCGTTTCGCCTCTTTTAAGCAATTTATGTACTTTCTTTTATTTGCTTTTGTAGGGGGAAGCCCTCCTTTGTGCCCCCTGTGGCCGTACCCCACTACTTAAAAACTCTGAGATTGCATGAATATAGGTCAGTGACACTTTGTTGCCTACATGCTGAAAGGTGGTTGTGGCTCGGGTTTTTTTCACAGTACTACTTTGGCAAACATTTGGTTACTCAAACTACCTACTATAAAGTTTTGTCATGTGCAATAATTTAGTTTAGTTGTCAGGTGTTGCTTCTTAGTGTCTGTAGTAGGTCTTGTAACAGTTTTTTAACATGTCTTTGCCATTCTCTGTCTTTATATATTTGCCAGGGGCAGCTGGTGCTATAGTTTAGTGCTGCTTACGGTGAGCCTGCTTGCATTGTTAATAGCACAACAGATAGTATACTTGCTTTTGATGCAGAAGGCTGTGGCTTCTACTCCCACAGTAGGTAGATGCATTGCTCATACTGTACTGTGTTGTAAAGGGAGTGGATGCTGCAATCCTTTTTGGTGAAGATACCTAGTAACTATGAACCTGTTATCAGTTTGCCATCCATTTCCTATTGCAATATTACTAGCTTATTTTTAATGCAACATAGGTAATTTATTCCTCAAGAGCAACATGCACTTTATTTGTAGATGAAAAAATGAAATATAAAGTTGTTTGCTAGCAGCAACCTCTTCATTAGTTTCAGATTTCTTTAATGTGGAATTATTTAGATGACTTTTAAACTTCAGAGATTGTGCATATTTACTAATACTGGGGGACTGTAGAAGTTTGAGTAGATTTTTATGATGGAAATGTTCTGAATTGGGCAGTTTTGTCATTATTGGTGCATGCATTTTGTTTCATTGTTTACTGTAAAAATGTTCAAAACAATAAATTTAAAACACTGTCTAACTGTACTGTATTGTACAAAGAATATAATTTAATACAACCGGGAAGGTGTATCAAAGATCGTGTGTGTTTCGTGTGCAAGGGGCCTATGATATGAAAACGGCCCAAAATTAATCTTTATCTGCCACTAGCAAAATGTATTTTTTTTGAATGTGGGTTTCAATGCTGTTTCAATAAATGTGAGTTTTAAGGGCAGAGAAGTCTTGATACTAAGTCGGTACTCATTGAGACTGCATTGCCTTGTTTAGCAGATGTCTTAGTGTTTGTGCTGTAAAATGCAAAATAAAACTTTCAAATGAAATCCAAATCATTGTAGAGGTAAAACAGTATGCACATTAGTGTTTATGGTAAATGGGGTGAAATAGCCAAGTAATGGTTCATTGGAATGGCTGCAGGGGAGAGGCTCCATTCAATGATGATTTTGTGAGGGGGAAGGGCAGCAAACTCTGACAGCCCTGGCTGAACTATACCTCTCAACTGTCCAGATTTTCAGAGTGAATAGATTTTTGCTTCTTTTTGGTTTGTTCTTCATAAAACGTGTGGTTTTCTGGCAAATCACTTAGGAATTAAGTCACTAAATAATGACAGACATTAAGTTTCAGACTTCATAACCTTCAGAAAAATGCATGCTAAAGCAAGAGCTTTTATATTCTATCAACTGTCTCAGGTTGTAGAAGAGCAATTTTTAGTACTGTTTATATGTTCCCAAAAATATATTTGGCCTTGTCCAGATGTCCTGCATTAACAGGTTGAGAGGTACATGCAGATAAATTGCTTTATAGAATTAGACATATCCAAACCTCTCAACTGTCCCTGATTTTGGCTCAAAATGTTGCTCTTCCCCTAATAATCCCTCAGCAAAATGTCAATTTTGGAAGAAAATGTGGAAGGTTTACAATTAATAAATAACTTGAAATAATCAGAGTTATAGATTACTTTTATTTCAGAAATGCATGTAGATTCTTTTATTTTTGTCAGCTGCTCAAGTGAGCAGTACTAATATTAAAAAAAGTGTCCCTTCTTTGACAGGTTCCCAGCTGTATTGTGTGGCTATTTTATATTTTTGCATCACATTTTTGGTCCATTTTTCATAAAATTGCTTTTTTTTTGGCAAATTAGTGGCAAATCATTAAAGACTGAAGTTAGAAAATGACAGACATTTGAGTTTCAGATTTCATACCCTTCAAAAAAGTCATACTAATGCAAGACCTACTATATTATCTTTCTATGTTTATAAGAGCAATATTTAAAAATTGTCCTTATTTTTGGGCCTTTGTCCCACTTCTATGTATGGCTTTGTCCAGATGTGTTGTTCTGAGGTTGAGAGGTATGACAAATGTCAGGGCCATCACAGGCAGCCAGAAAATATTTTAAATATTGACATACTTGTTGCACCCCATTCCCCCATGTAGTGACTCTAGATATGTCCAAGCAAGGAAAGGAGCAGTGTAAATGGGCAGAGTATCCCTCCATCCAAGGTAGACACAAGTACTACAGTGGCTTTTCGTCTGTCCTTGAATTTGCAGAATGTTCTGGTTTGTCATATTTTTATACTGTTGATTTATGCTTATTATTCAAAGTGCTCTGTGTTAAAGTAGAAATGCTTTAATGACCATCAGGTAAGCTTGTCTGAGATTGTAAGATGCAAGCAAGCTTTAATAAGCATACTGTTAAATAATGGCCAACACTGAATGCCTTTCTGTTGCCATGTAGAGAATACTTGCATAACTAGATAACGTATACGCCTTGGGTATTGAAATGCATATGACAGTATTTGTAATAAAGGACAGGATTACGTTATTTTAAGAATCTCATTCCATTTGTTGGAGACTTGGAGTCATCTTTGCAGGCTTTACCTGTAAACTATGCAAATCTATCATGTGTGGTCCATAAACTGCGCAGTAAGCTTGTTTCTTGTTTGCTTTTCATTTTTAACTTGGATCATGTTTTTCCCATGAAACAAATAGGTGGTAGTAGTCAGGCAGCAGGTCTTTTTTGGATAAGAAACATTTTTACAAGTGGTGGTATCACAGAGATTGCTACTTTCAGCATATTACTTGGTACTTTAATAAAGCTGAATATAAATTATAATTAGAACTGCAGTGCAAGGAGAAGTGGTTTGAGATGAGTGCTGCTTGTTTTTCTTGTACTTGATTTTGACTGTCATTTCAGTAATGTATTTAAAAAGTAATTTATTTTTTCATGCCTGTCAACCTCTATCTTTCCATCTAGATATTAAGTAAGCTGTCATACAGCCAATTAATTGAAATATTTTTTCTACACTTCATTTTGTCTTGATTGGACTCTCCTAATGACGGTTTTGCACCCAGAGCAGCGTATTTAAGGTTTTTGTGGTTTGTGGCATAGCTCCTCCCCTTTCTAACTGGCCACGCCCCCTCTCATTCATCTGTCTCCTGCAGCCCCCCTTTGATTTGAAGTGACCAGTCGCCACTGATATATATATATATATATACATATATCAAATATGGCAATGTCCATTAAAGGTAAATTATTTCTCCTCAATAGTACACAGTTTAAGATAACAGAACAGCCTGAATACAGAATACATCTACATTTACACAATCAGTCCTGAACAGTTGTTTTCAAACAGCTTTATCAAACATGACATTTTAAAAAAAGTGACATAGGTATATATATATATATATATATATATATATATATATATATATATATATATACAGTAACAGAAAAAGCATAACATTTCCTTTATTTTCATGCAGTATATTTATGTATTTTATTTTAAACATTTTTAGTCATTTCAATATTATTTAAGTTACTCATTTCCCACTCTCTCTTTAATTTCACTCCTTCTCTTAACCATTATTCTGTTGTTCCCACAAATTCCTTTTATGTCTATGAACTTTGCTCTTTTTCTTTTCTGAAGATCTCACTGCCAATCAATTTATCTCCTTTAGAATATACAAAAGAAAAATACATAAAAAACATTGTTTGCAGGGAGGCCAAGAGCTCTATGCCCATATACCTCGTTATCATTTAATATTCTCACTTTCAGATAGATGTACCACAGAAAATGACTGATTAGTTAAACATTTTCCCTATGCTTCATTGGCCCATATACCTCGTTATCATTTAATATTCTCACTTTCAGATAAATGTACCGCAGAAAACGACTGATTAGTTAAACATTTTCCCTATGCTTCATTGGCCCATATACCTCGTTATCATTTAATATTCTCACTTTCAGATAGATGTACCGCAGAAAACGACTGATTAGTTAAACATTTTCCCTATGCTTCATTGGCCCATATACCTCGTTATCATTTAATATTCTCACTTTCAGATAGATGTACCGCAGAAAACGACTGATTAGTTAAACATTTTCCCTATGCTTCATTGGCCCATATACCTCATTATCATTTAATATTCTCACTTTCAGATAGATGTACCGCAGAAAACGACTGATTAGTTAAACATTTTCCCTATGCTTCATTGGCCCATATACCTCGTTATCATTTAATATTCTCACTTTCAGATAGATGTACCGCAGAAAACGACTGATTAGTTAAACATTTTCCCTATGCTTCATTGGCCCATATACCTCGTTATCATTTAATATTCTCACTTTCAGATAGATGTACCGCAGAAAACGACTGATTAGTTAAACATTTTCCTATGCTTCATTGGCCCATATACCTCGTTATCATTTAATATTCTCACTTTCAGATAGATGTACCGCAGAAAACGACTGATTAGTTAAACATTTTCCCTATGCTTCATTGGCCCATATACCTCGTTATCATTTAATATTCTCACTTTCAGATAGATGTACCGCAGAAAACGACTGATTAGTTAAACATTTACCTATCCTGCATTGGCCCATATACCTCGTTATCATTTAATATTCTCACTTTCAGATAGATGTACCGCAGAAAACGACTGATTAGTTAAACATTTTCCTATGCTTCATTGGCCCATATACCTCGTTATCATTTAATATTCTCACTTTCAGATAGATGTACCGCAGAAAACGACTGATTAGTTAAACATTTTCCCTATGCTTCATTGGCCCATATACCTCATTATCATTTAATATTCTCACTTTCAGATAGATGTACCGCAGAAAACGACTGATTAGTTAAACATTTTCCCTATGCTCCATTGAGCCTAAATTCCTTTAAGCTTCAACCAAACAAAACAGCCCAAAAAGAGACTGTACCAGATGTGACTTTTTATTAAAAAAATGGGGAGTTTAACAGTGGGGCTTTAAACCTGATGTGTTTAAACTGGCTTCCCAACTGGTGGAGAAAGATTCAGTTCTCAAGCTTCTGTTGCATGAGGCTCACTTCCCAGATGTTCTGATCGGCTCCATAAAAAAATCACTGTTGGTGTGATCTGCTGACGGTAATGCCCTTTTTAGGGGTGATCCCCCCTTCACCTATCTTCAACTTGGTGAATATATGTTCATGGAGTGTACATTTGGGGTGCCATAAGAACTTGCCCCAGTGAAGAAAACACAAGTGTTCTTTGGCAGTTTTTTTTTCTTCAGGCAGCTGAATTCCATGAGTCTGATTTTTGGGGGGTTAATCTTCAGTGATTCATAGTGGAACCATTTACAACTCAGCCAGTTTACAGCCAACTGAGTGCAGAGTAATGCACTTAAATCACACCTAAAACTGTTTCAGTGATTTCCAGGAGCTTGTAATCTCAGACAGCAAAAACACCACAGTGCAATAAAATAGGACAGGAAACAGAAATGAGCACTTAATATACTCAGCAATAAAGTTTGAGTAAAAATGTCACATTTATACTAGTATTTGGCAGCTGTAGCACATGCTACACATAAGTACAAAAATAGTTAAGTTCATTACCTTTTTGGCTATTTTCAAAAGAGTAATGAATTATATGTATTTTTATGAATTATAGAATGTCCATAAAGAACAGACTTAAGGATACTGTAGCATCCACATCAACAGGTTTACTTGAGAGACCTGGAAGATTGTGATCACATGACAGATTTCTGCTATAACAGAAGAACAAAACATTGATCCCTTGTAAAAGACGGAAACAGAGTATGGATATAAGTTTTTATGAGTGCACAGAATTTGTCTAGTGCACAAAAGAGGCAAATGCAAGACAGACAAACCTGTATCTTATTATATTAAAGGTTCAGTTATGAAATATATGGAAAGAGTCATAGATATCTTCATTAGATGATAGAAGATCAAAGTTCAGTACTTCAAGAAGTTGATCCTTTTTTAGAATTACCACCTTCTCATCGAAAAATGATTGTGCTACCACTAATGAAATGCAACATAAAGAAGTGCACAGTAGTGAAGTGCAAACTAAACAACTGCAAAATCTAGGAGAAATTTGATTCTTTGTTAATCACTCCAGTATATTTCTTAGATTAACTGTCTGTAGAAAATAATAAGTACTAAGCAATCAAGGCTTTAGTCTTCATCCCATTAATAGCTGATATAGGGCCACACTGTCTTACTGAAGTGGCAAATTCTTGTACTAAAGATGAAAAGTAGCTTTCTGAAACTATTGAATTGCCACACTTCTCTATTAAATTATTGATAGTTTATACTGTTTTGTCTGTTTGTTCATTATTCTGAGAACAGCAAGGCTTGAGGAAGCATGTTTGAAATCCCCATTGTCTGAAAATTTTCAAAAGTTCTATTTGGAAAATTGAGGGCCACGATCAGAAATACATCCTTCTGGAATGTCGAGTCTCAAGGACATGCTTTTATGGACATTGAAAACACTAATCTTAATTGTGTTCTTCAGATGTATAACCTCAGGATAATTAGAGTAATAATAGTATAAGCACAGCAGAAAATATATTGCAACAGGTCAGTTTGTACCATAGTTCATTGGAAATCAGTTATGGCATGTGGAAAAATTTCGGCTTTTAATTCTGGACATGAAAAGCTGTGCGGGTCTCACATTTCTGTGCAAATATAAAAGATCTCTTGCTCTTTCTTTAAAACTGAGTATGCCTAAATGTGAGAAATATATCATTTGTAAGCACTTAATATTATTTGACTAGGAATAATAACTTTACCCACTTTAAAAAGTAGAACAGACTGTGAACATGCAAAAAGCTCATCTCTGTGGGAATAATACAATTTTTAGATAATCTGAGTTTTGTTCTGACCGACTATTCATGACGACGTCTTTCAACAACAGAATTTCTTTATCTCCTCTGGTGCATGTCTTAAGCTTATTTAGTTAATTAGAAAACATGCAGAGCTATAGAATAAACTTAAAAACTTCTAAATCATTTTTCTAGCAGATCTTTCTTTTCATTGAGGCATATGTTGCTAAATGGCTTATACCAGACTCTCAGATCATACATTTGTAATTTTAACAACATTATTGTAATCTAGCTAGAGCCTTTTACATGACTTCTTAAAATACTTTGAAATGGTTCATGTAGTCATGAAATTTTTGACAGCAATAAACATTGGCCAACATTTTTTCTTCTAGTTGTGCACATATTGCATGCATTTCTATTGAAGCTTTAGGTCTGTATACAACCAGGTTGCCTTTTTGCAGCAACATTGAGCCCAGTCCTTACTTACTAGCATGCACTCAAAGAATTACTGGTTGAGAAACACTACACAATTTTAGAGTTAGAGCTTCTGTAACAAACTTTCTGAACAATTCAAAACCCATGTTTGCTCTGTTGACCATATTGCTTGCATATGTAGTAGCTTCTTTAGTGAAAATGCACTATCTGATATATGGGGTATGACCTTTTACCTTTGACACATATTGAACAATTCCAAGTAATCACATAAAAGCTGAATTATCTTGTGTTTTCTACATAGAATTACTACAACATTGATTTTTTTCTCAAGCTGGCTTTAGACCTTTTGATATTATCCGATAAAATGTGCATTTTAGACAGCTTCTCCACCATTCAGAGAAGGTAATGTGGTCAATTCTAACTTCCTCGTCACATTATCTTAATGTTGCAATTGCTTAAAGCTTTTCCATTTTGAAAGTAGGTAGCATAGGTTCATAGGTAGGTACTAGGCTATTGGCCCGAGGGCCTACGTAAGCCTAGCCAACAAGGTTCCCTGGCTTACTCCACCCAAGAAAGTTATTTTCCTGTGCCACTGTTGAGCAGAGACACAGAAGTGATCCCCAGGGTGTATTTCCTATTTCCCATCCACTCATCAAGATTTTTCTTGAAGAGTGCTAATGAAGAACTTTACTTGACATAGATGGGTAGCCTGTTCCAGAGTATGGGAAGTCTCTGGGACAGGAATCTATCCCTCCCGCATGTCCTGTTTATTGTGGTGACAAGGTTTAGGTCCCTAGAGCATGTAGCTCGGAGGGAGTGGGATTTCTTTAGGTGTAGCATGTCCAACAGCGACTGGGTTTGACATAGCTTTATATGTTAGGCAGAGATCATCTCGGAGTAGGCGATATGCTATGGAGTAAAGCTGGAGTTTTTTGAGGCGGTCAGTGTAGGGCATTTGTTTGAGGCCAGTAATCCTCCTTCCATGGCCTTTCCAGCTGCTGCAGATGTCTTGTGAGGTACACACCAAAAGGGGCGTTGTACTCTATAATGGGTCTAATGAGTGTCGAGTAGAGGGGAACAATGACCTCTTTTTTCCTGGATGAGAACCCTTTTATGATGAGGTGTGCCACGTAGAAGGACTTTCTGAGTACTGTGGCGATGTGACTATCAAAGGAGAGACTACTGTCCACCTGGGTCCCAAGGTCTCTTATCACACATTCGGTGTTAAGTAGATTGCTGCCTATGTGGTAGTTCATCGGTACAGAGTTTTTACCAAAGGGGATGACACTGCACTTTTTGGCATTGAGCTTGAGGCCATGGCTCTGTCACCAGGCATCTGTCTCAGCGAGGCCCTTCTGTAGGATGTCCACATCATTTGGAGACTTGACTATGGCTCCTAGTTTGCATTCATCTGCAAACTTCGTTAGCCAGAGGCCTTCTGTGTTAGCCTGTACTTCAGAGAAGTAGATACCAAACAGGAGAGGTCCCAGGATGGAACCCTGTGGTACTCCACTTGTCACTGCTTTGAGGTCAGATTTGGACTCTGCAACTTTTACAGTGTGGGTTCTGTCAATGAGCCAGTTGGCAACCCATCTTGTGACATAGGGATTTATACCTAGTTTAGTGAGTTTAGTTATAATTCCAGGATGGGGGATGGTGTTGAAAGCCTTGGCGAGGTCAAGATAGGCTGTGTGAACCACCTTACCCTCCTCTACGGATGTGGTGACTGCCTCAAAGAAGTCGATCAGGTTCAGGAGGCATGATCTGTCTTTCACAAACCCGAACTGGGTGGGATCCACAGTTTGGAAGTTACCAATGTCTTTGTTTATGAGTTCCATGATGATACATTCCATGGCCTTGTAGACCAGGCTTGTCAGGCTAATAGGTCGATAGTTCCTGGGATCAGTGGTGGCTCCCCCTTTATGGAGTGGGATAACTGTTGCTGTGCACCATTCAGTGGGCACAAAGCCTGATGCATGGCTGTTATTGAACATGGTGCTTAAGTGGGGAGCCAGTTCATTCTAAAGTTCGTGTAAAATGCAGCCTGGAATGTTGTCTGGTCCCATGGATGCTGTGTTTTTGCCTTTAGAGAGTGCAGCTTTTACCTGCGTAGTTGTGCTTACAGGGACTCTGCATCTTCCTGTATAGATATGGGCCCTTTAGGGGGTGGGGGGGGGTAAGGTTAGCACTGAATCTATCTGCCAGGAGGTTGGCAATATCAGTTGGTTCTGTAATTTTCTTGCCTTTGTGCTGTAACTCAGAGCAGATCTGGGTGTTGCCATTGAGATTCTTGACAAAGCTATAGAATGCTTTGTAGTTGTCCTTAGAATTAGTGGTGATTTTGTTTTCATAGCTAGCTTTTAAGGATCTTATAAGGGATCTCAGTTTCTTACTGAGGCTGACCAGGGAGCTCCTCCACTCATGGGATTTTACTGTCTTTTGTAACAATTTCTTCCTTCTGTTGTAGAATTTGTTTATGGCAGGGGACCACCAGATTGGCTTCCTTTTTCTGGAGAATAGCGTCTTGGTTCTGTTTGGGATAGCACGATCCATGCACTTGTGTAAGTGCTTATAGAGTGCATTTGTGTAGAATTCAGCAGTTGTAACTGTATTGTCCATCTGCATGGGTGTCATGAAGTTCACCACTTCTGTCTTAAGAAGCATGAAGTTGGCTTTGGAGAAATGTTTTACCATGGTTTCCTTAATGGGGGATGGGGGCGGGATGTGGATCTCAAGGGTGATTAGCTTATGGTCGGATCGGACCAACGAGGAGTTGACTTCAGGTGTGGAATGTTGGTAATGACTAGGTCTAGGATATTGTTGCCCCTGGTGGGGGTGTGCATAAGTTGATCCAGGGCATTGGAGTTTATGAATTCTAGAAAGCGTGGGATAGTTGAAGTCGCCCATTATTAGGGTGTTTGGTTGAATCCTAATATTTTCCAATACAAGAAAAGAGGAGTGGGAATCCTGGGGCATGGTGGGGGATCTGTAGCAAGCTACAATTTGGATTGCAGTTTTGCCCAGAGTTAGTTGCACTTGGATAACCTCGGATGCATTATGCTGAGCAACTAGCCTGGAGGTATGGGTATCCTTAATGAATATGGACACACCTCTGCCTTTGGTGTTTCGGTCCAGGTTACATGGCCGAAAAGTGTGGTATGAGTTATAGCCTGGTAATGCAGGGGTGCTCTCTGGAGCCTTGAACCAGGTCTGAGTCACTGCACAGACATCGATGTTCTCCATTTTAAGGAGTGCCTCGAGTGAGTGCATTTTGAGATTTAGACTTCTAGCATTGAGTAGCATCACCCTCAGTTTTTTGCTTGCATGTTCCTGTTACGGTGGTGAATTTGTTATTTGAACCTTGCCTAAAAAAGGCACTATAGGGGCAGCAAGAGCCTTAGCCAGTATCCGGAATCCCAGGGGCAACAGGTGCAAGCCATCTGTGGCAAAGCATCGCGGTCTGTCGACCCTGTCATCCCAAGCAGACAGATACTGGATCCCCTTAGAATGACACCAGAAGCTTAGCCAATTGTTGAAGTAAATCATTTTGTCCTTGTACTGCGGTATCATTCCGGGCGATGGCAGAATGCTACTCAGGGCTAGGGTCATTCCTGCCTGGGCTACAAGATCGGAGAGCTCTTCCATGTCTCTTTTCATGTAGTCCAGGGAGGTACATATCAGGTCATTCACACCAACATGGACAATGACAGAGTCATATTTGTACTTGTTGTGGAGTGACCTGAGTGCGTGGGTTATGTGGCAGATCCTGGCACCCAACGGGCAGCTGACAGTAACCTTCTCCTTGTTTAGCCTGGTGAGTGGGACATCAGTGTGCCTGACTATAGAGACACCTATGACTAGTGTGTTGGGTACGTTGTTTTACTTATTGGCTGTGGTTGAGTGGCACACTGAGTCTGTGGGCTATGTGTCATTTGGGTTGTGTTGGGGGATGGAGATTGCTTGCATTTCTGCTTTGGAAGTCTCTGTTGCTTAGACAGATTATTATTGAGAGCCTCCGTGAATGTTTTTGTGTTACTATGTGTGGATTTTGGTGGTGTAGATTTAGTGAGACTATGTGATGAGTGTGGTGTGGTGCAAATGTTTACCTTCTCCTCATGACTGTCAAGTTCAGTCTTGGTTGGAGAGAGCTTTACCTCCAGTTTGGCTAGATAAGTGAATCTCTCACAGGTTGTAGTGTTGGGTGGTAGGAGGAGAGGGTCGTCTGTGTACATGAGGCAATTTCTACATTGCCTCAAGATGGCATAGCTGTTTATGCAAAACCAAGCTGTTATGTATATGGGATTTTTTAACTAAGGGCAAAAAAATGTTTATCACTAATTTGTCAGTATTTTTGATGTATGTGCTCTTACTGAGTTATTTTTGAAAAATTGTTTCTTTATCATTCATCTCTCTGTTGATCATAAGGGAAGAATTTGAGGCTAGTCACACCTTTTGCACAGCCTAACAGTTTTGATGAACCTTGCATCATGGTCCTGTTTGGAACAAACCTATATAAGGACACTGTGATGTTAACTACTCCATCAAGATCTTGCATGAGTTCAGCAACAGCTCTCAAAAAACATCAGACACTGAAAAAATACCAAAAGGCACTCTGAGAAACTTGTATCTGTCCAGGGCTGGAGTTAAAAACATAGCTTACAGCTGGCTTCATTCAGTCTGATTTGCAAAAAGTCTTACTCTGCATATAGCATAGAATAGCATTTGGCACTACGCATGGTGGAAACACCTCTTTAACAGATTGTTGTGTTTAATATTCACTTTTAATTCATTTGTTTAGGTAGCAATGCTTGACTATAACAATGCAACTCATCGAGTCAGATATCCAATCATCTCAGCTTAACAATCATACCACAATTCACCATTTTTGTCAATGACTATCCGGTTCATTTCTTAAGCACTACAGATAATCTCCTTGGTGTATATGTTACTGCTACTGGAGAAGTAGTAATGCAGTATGCATATGGTAAATAATCTAACCCAGTAAATAAATCAGCCTGTGTCTAAGCAATGCCTTTAATATATGCATTATCCTGATTAGATTGTTTAATTTCTTGTTTAATATATTGCCTGTTTGACTCTCAGTGAGATGCTGACAACTGGAATCTTGTTATTACTTGTTGTATTCCTGCTGATACTACCTGTAGTCTGAATAGTAGGAACTTTATGGATTGCCTTGATGAAACATTTGTGATGGCTGATTTAGAAGCACTAGTGTGGCCCCTTTCATACTGCCATTCATATTACTGAGCTTGCAAACATCCATGTTTGCTTTACCAGCTATAATGGTAACTGATTCATAATTGTGCAAACTGCTCTGTGTCTCTATAGTGTAGATTCTCTTAGCAAGTTCCTCACAAGTCATTCAGTCAGATATACATTTGTCTCATTTATGTCAATATCTAAAGATACCACCTGAAACAGAAATGTATACTTTCTGTGCTTGTACTCAAATGTGAGCAAACCCTGACCCTTTGGCTTCAGTGATTGACCAGAATTTGTTAGTAGACTGTTTGACAATTTATACACAATAATTGGCAATTCACATGCTTTAAATGTAAATTCAGATTAAATACTGCATTCTGCAGAAATATCTGATTTAAAAGTAATGTATTTGATTTGACTTATAAGCCTTTCTGACCAAATAGTGCTGTTCTCATGTGCTATTTCCTGTACCGAGGTCTTGTTTATGCAGTTGTTCTTCACTCATAAATTTTTCATTTTTTTCATTTGTTTACTTGACAATATACACATAAATTAGACTAATTATTTCACTTACATTTTTAGCAAAAATTACTGCCCTCCCCCAAGCTTGTAGATTGGATTGTATACTTTTTGTTGCCTTTAATTTGCCTATAACCAAACCTGATGCACTCTGCATCATTTCTAGCTCAAAAACTGTATCTAAATAATGTCATCTCAGATCATATTGCATCACACTGTCATCATTTGTATTCTGATTTTATCTGCTTTAGGCTTTATGTTGCCCTCAATATCAGCTATAGCCTTTGTTTTAAATACTTTAATTTCCATGTCAATCCCTTTCATCTGTATATTCATAATTTACTCAGTCTACAAACATCCAATATTTGTCTAATGTTAACTCGGAATCTGCAAACAACCTGCCAGTGATGTAATCAATTTTGATGTCACAATGTTATCAATGAATCATGCAAGTCACCAATTCACAAACTCTAGCTTTGTTTGTTCAGTTACACACATTTATCTATCTATGATAATGGACTAGTCAAAAAAGAAACTATTTTCCAGCTGACCAGGGGTAAATTTAAGAGTAGAAGATATGTAATTTGTAGGGTTAAGATTAAAGGCAGGGGTAGGGGTAGGTTTAGGGATACACATAAAATAAATTCACAATTATTTATTTTTTTATATTATTCTCATGAGACATGGTTGAAAAGGGTCTACAATCAGCAGTCCCCATAGCCAGTTATCAAATATTATCAACTAAATAAATGACTGCATAAATAAACATCAACCAAAATACAAATTGTTAATAAACTGAAATATTTATGTATTGCCTTAGATCACTTGTTTAAATTTCAGCTTCTCATAAAGAACATAACTAAATACATTAATCAAAACCAAGTATCTCTTTTCAACCTGCTGATTAACTTAAGTCCTGCATCTAGGTTTATCAGTGCAAAATGATCTTCCGCCTCTCGCCTCCAGTGCAGCCATGGATTATGGGTCTTGTAAATTTCCATCTTTGCTTGGGATTTTACATAGGATACCACCTGTTGTTCTATCCTGACAAAACCTCTCCCATAATTGCTGCTGAATATACATTCCATTGGGTTTGTTACGGTACCTCTATACAAGAGCGCACAACTGCCACCCTCATGTATGACTGAATATACATTCCATTGGGTTTGTTACGGTACCTCTATACAAGAGCACACAACTGCCACCCTCATGTATGACTGAATATACATTCCATTGGGTTTGTTACGGTACCTTTATACAAGAGCGCACAACTGCCACCCTCATGTATGACTTGCTTCATTATTCTTCCCTTGCCTTAGCTCGCTCTGGTCATCTCCACAACATTACAGATGGAAATCAACCACCCTTCACAGATGAGGTGCAGGCAAATGCCATTGAGGGCAAAATATTTTCCCAAGTATTCTTCCCCTGCATATAAACTCCCCCACCCCTACCTCACTTTACTATATATAGCTTGTATGTTCCTCTTCTCCTTTAAATATGATAAGAATTTGTCTTCTACCCTTAAAGTTACTCCGTCAGCAGGAAAATAACTTCTCTTTTGACTACCCTGTTTTGTTTTACTTTCATACAAATGTGTCCTTGTATTACCATTTTCACTGTGAATGTTCACATTATTTTTATGTTTATTGCTCTTTATAATAAATGATTAATCTGCATTTGTTTGATCTTTCTCCAATCTTATCAAATCAACTGCTGCCATGAATTTTATGCATATTTAATATTTGGAACATTTTGGCCACATGGAAAGTTGTTTGTAGCATGCATTATTCTGTACTTAACAAAGCTGAATACATCATACATGCAACAATAAAAATATTAATAAACAAAAGAAATGAGGTCACATTCTACTTTGTTCCATGCACACACTGCAGTTATTTATTTAGTTGATAATATTTGATAACTGGCTATGGGGACTGCCGATTGTAGACCCTTTTCAACCATGTCTCATGAAAATAATATAAAAAAATTAAGAGCTAAGATTGTTAAACTGTGTCTCTAGCTTTATAATCATAGTTGCTTTATTATTTAATACCTCAAGATATGTACTGAACAGTGTAAAAGATGAGGAAGCCATCTCATCATTGGCAGCTGAAATTGAAATACAAAAGCTGAATTTACACCTCTCTAATAACACAGCCTACAGCCAGACACCCAGCAACAGGGAGAGATCTGGACATATTTTATTCATTTATATATGTTTTGCACTTTTTTATGTAGGTAGGTCCAATTAGCAGATGTGCATCTTTACAAATGTAAACTGAAAAGCATTGCTGTGCTTAATGGATTCAGTCAGAAGCATAATGTGCCAGTGGAGACTGCCACAATCAAACCAAAGCCTACCAGATAAAGTTCACTAATATCTCATCCTTAAGCCTCCGCACTAACTGTTAAGATAATCTTTGTGATTTGATAACTGAACAGTGACAACAAAAATTCATTTTAAAATGGAAACCAAGCGCTACCTCAGACAACCCATCTAGAGTGACCTTGCTTTAATGCAGATAATCAGACAATGGGAGTGCTAACAGAATGATAGTGGTAGTAATAAAAAGGAAAATTGTTGCTCTCTGTAGACAGAAAAAGGAAAGTCATGGCTGAACAGGAAGTACAAAGAAAATGTATGCCAATATGTTCTTTTCCTGAAGCGGACATGGATTTAGATTCATGAATATCAGAACCATTCTAATCAAAATGCTTAATTTGACTGCACATTTACCTTAAGCAGCATGTCTGTGCAGTGTTGGGTTGAAATGCAACTTCGATTGTTTCTTTAATGGGACACCTGAGGGGATTCCTTTGCCAGGATTCCACACCCCATTCAGGGATTGTGATTTAGATTTTTTGGACTCTGAGTTCAGTTTTTCTGCTGCTGTACTTTGTGTGGAAGCAAATTACCCAATTATAGGCGTTTGAACTTCCTCTATGACTGTATAACTGTGGACACAATATACTTAAGTAAGAGACTGCAGAGGGGGGGAGGTTCTCTATTGACATGTTGGAACTCAAAATGTCAAGTAAAGACCAACAATCCAGAAGAGTTAATACTGAACACCGCTCTTCTCCTTTTAACTTCTTTTTTGTAGGGGTCAAGCCATACATCTCAACTGTCCATGATTTTCAGGGACATCTTTAATTTTGACTCTAATTTTAGCTTTGTCCCTCTTAATCCCTCCTAAAACTGGTGACTTTTGTAGAGAAGAAGGTGAATTTTACTTAATAATGTCATAATTATAATTATTGACATATTTTACATCAGAACTATATAAATTCATTCTTATTCAGCCAATGTCTCAAGTTAATAGTACTAATATTTTAAAATTGTCCCTCATTGTCCCTGATTATTTCTGGAATTGTCAGTACAAGCAATCCAAAAATTGAAGGTACTGAAGAGACCAGCGAGCCAGCAAGAAGTTTAAAGAATTTATTAGTAATGAACCAACAAGATTAAGCACTTTCCTCAGTCCATAACCAAGACTTCAACAGAATTTAAAAGTTCAACAGACTACAATATTTAAATAGTAAAAAAATCACATGACCACCACGTCAATTAACAACAGAAGCAAATCTGTTAACCCTATGTTGTCACGTACAAAAGAAGGTAGTTGTTAGAACATAAGGTACAGGGTTTACACTTTGTATGACTTTAAATGCTGTACACTACTGATAGAAATACATTAATTAAGGCCAGGGGGCACACAAGCATTCAACCTTAGCTGCCACATCAGTTCTCTGTATTCAATAAGATCTTCCCATGGCCCTCCCCTCATATTCTGAGGTACAAAATCCAATCCAAAAAATAAAAAAGAAATATTGTAGAGTTTGTTGAACTTTTAGATTTTGATGAAGTCTTGGTTATAGACTGACAAAAGTGCTTAATCTTGTTGGTTCATTACTAATACATTTTTAAACTTCTTGCTGGCTCGCTGGTGTCTTCAGTACCTTCAGTTTTTGGATTGTTTCTACTTGTTTTTCCTGGTACCTGGTTTGTGTTTTGCATTTCTGGATTTGTCCCTCATTGGTTGAGCGCTATGGGGCAAGCCCCCCATACTTCAGAACTTACGTATGCCAACTCCAAACTCACAATATTTCTGAGAAAAGGGAATATTTTGAGAAAGTCCAGATTTTCAGCAGTTCATTTTCCCCATTACGGGACTCACTCAAGCGGGTTACAATATTTTAAATGGTAACCATCTAAGTGACATTTGTTTTACTTGTGTGTGTTTAGTCAATGTTTGTGCTACATTATCTTGTTTTGAGTTTATTACCTAAATTCTAGTGGATTTATTTGAATGGCATGATTCCCCTAACCTTAATCTAATTTCCCTTGCATCAGATGTAGCTTATTCTTGAATTTTGCCATCTACTGACATTTTTTTATTGTGCTAGGACTATAAAACAGTGCATGACAACTTTTAATAGAAAACAGAATTAATAACCTCATAGAGCTAGGAATCATGCACGGTCTTGCCATGTAAGCTGTCATATAATACTTCTTTCTGTGTAAAAAGCAGATATTTTTGTGTTTTATTTCCTTATTAAGTATGACCTACTATTAATATTTTTAGAGCTGCATCTCATCTCGTATGACCCCACAGGAGATAAAGTATGGAAATAAAACACAAATACCACAGCATTTACATTATATTGGCTACTACATGTTTTGTGCTTACCGAGACCACAGGAGACATACACTCACTGTAAAAGTAACGCTGCAACAAAGTGCCTTTATTTGATATTTACTATACCAAATGACATACTGCTGGCACCACAACATAAGTAAATGACTTCACATCTAAAGATAACTTGATTTTTTTGTTTTTACTCAAAATGTTTTGTGATACTGAATGCATAATGCTGGACAATACCTCAGACAACAACATTCTGAGGCTGTGGGCATAGTGACAAAACAGGTGGATAAGAGAAAATAAAGCATTAAAAATACAAAGCAGACTTCCTGTTTTAGAGAATAAACGGTATCTTTATAATGTACACTATAACTGCCAGTGAAATATGATGTTAAATAAAAGCACCTAGAAAGACGTCACATGATTTTATAGCACAGTGATCTCTATATAGGATATTGACTGCTGGCTACAGTGCGCACTCACAGTTTACATGGTTAACAATGTTGGAGGTACATTTTTAAGGATACTTGTGTCTAACAGCCACAGTGAATAAAAGCTTGCAGGATTTAACATTTTCCATTTTATCTCTGTTTGAGCTGTACATTCAGTCACGATACCCTTCCTTGTGACTGATATCAAATGAAACTGACATGGTACATTCCCAAACTGCAGCTGTGTGATAGAAAGACTGGCATTTCTTTTCTGAACCCGAGGTTAAAGCATGAAAATATTCAAGAAGGGATTAAAAGGCCAAATAAAGAAAAATTGCTGCTCATAAACAAAACTGTAAAATAAAAAAAAATAAACATTTTAAACAGAAAAGAAAGGCATATTTGAGATCGACATAGCTTTCTGACTGTGAGGCCTTTGTGGAACACATTGTAAGGCACCAAAATTATTTCTCAGGAATTTCTTTGGCAGTTTTTATTCCAGGATTTTAGGATAAAATAAATTACACTGAGCAGTTTTACTCCAGTTCTGGGACTTTTTAGAACACTGTAAATAATGCTGTATGTAGAGAATTGGTGGAATATGCTTTTCTACACGCCCATTAAAGATTCCACTTCCACATATATTTCAGAGTCTACTACAGGTGACCAAAGTGAATTAGAAGGAAGAATAATTCTCCCAGTCCTCAGCAGGAGGAAGGAGGAGAGACCCACCAAACAGAAGCATCCAACTCTTTGTTTAAAGTACTTCAAGCTAGATTATTTCACTTCTGACTAAAAAATCATTAAGGATGATGCAATGACTTCCTCCTCTGTCTGATTAATTTAGATTATTCATTGTACTCCTTTTCAAAATTTGTTTACTCTGAGGGTTACTTCTTTTCCCCTTTTCCAGGAAATGTAGTCTCTCATACACAATTTGATTCAATCCAAAACCTCTGCCTCCCAGGATGCTAGGATTACAGGTGCACGCCACACGCCTGGCAAAATATAATGCAACAAAACATTTAGGATGTTTTTCAAAGACTCTTTCTGTTGTAGCTGTCCAATTTAATTATAAAAAAAAAATATGAATTCACTAATAATGTCCCTGCTGTTTGCATAGTGATACATACCTTCTGAATGATCTTTATTACTGCAAACTGAGCCATCTGCAGGCAGGCAGGTTAAGATTAGGATTAGTCCCAGCCTACAAATCTCTTTACACATCAAACTGCCCAGTGATCTAGCATCAGTTATTGGACAGCAACAGCCTGCAAGACCACCAAACCTGTCCAAAACACCATCTAACAGGAACTCACAATGAACATGGTGATTCTCTGTTTGCAGTCACTGTTCTGAAAGCATTAACCGCAATGCCATTGAAGATCAAAGGTTGGAAATCTCACCAACTCATCAAAATGGTTTTAAAGACTTACTGTATAACTAGAAGACACTGTGTTTTTGCTGTTGTGTGACTTTGTTTTTGCTGTCATGTGACTCTGTGCTTTGTTACAAATGGCACACCCTACCATTGCCATCTAATTACCAAATTATCACTCATCACTCCTTCAGTTCTCCTACTACATTACTTTTATCAACTAATTCTTTACCATGATGTGTATTATTATTACTATTTTATAGTGTATTCTCCCTCTGTCCCTACCAGTTCTACTCCCTCTCTGCTTTTCCCTACTATCCATTTTATCTGAAGTATGTTCCTATTAATTAAATGCTCTTAAGGAACTTAAAGTATGCTGTTGTCAATGCTTGTATATATTATTATTTTTTTATTTATTTATTGTTTCTTAACTGGGTTAGTTCTACTAGGCTAGTGATATCTTTTCAAGGAAGACCCCAGATGGTATTTATTCTAATTGGAGAAATTTGGCCTTCAATGAACGTCCCCCTACTCCTTTTGATAGGTGCTGTGGAAACTTTTACATCCATCTGAGCTACCACTAACTCAAGCAGATGGGACCCTGGCTTTACATCTCATCTAAAGGACAACAAATGCAGGAGTACAATCCCCCTCCCCTTTATGCCACATTTCAGTGTTAGCAATAGGTCTATGCAGTGTGGGAACAGAATCCATAAACTTTAGCACCAAAGGTGAGTGTGCTACCTAAATGTGTCCCTGGCACTGTCCAAAGTTTGTAAATATAAATACCACTCTCATTCTATGCATATGTACTATATATTCATTCACGTGTATGTCTGCTCTTTGACCCAAGTCTTGGCTGTAAATGGTCAATAGACCAGCCCCCACCCACACACCTACCCAGTTATTAAACAGCAATAAATAAATAAAAACAAACTACCATCATTTCGACATTTACATTATCCTTGCAGTATTTTACTCATTCACACAGTATCGCTGATCACTACCCAGGAAACATCCACATGTTCCTATATATATATATATATATATATATATATATATATATATATATATATATATATATATACACACACACACAAACACATACATGCACTGAATATTTCTAAAAATTCATCATACTTTCTTCTTAGCAGAAAACACTTAGCCCTTCCTTATACATCAGTCTCCCTTTGTATTACTTCTTTCATACAACACTATACCACATAAACACTTTGATGTAAATTTGTAACATTATTTGTTCTTCTGTTAATTAGTGTCTACATGTCAGTGCATCGTTCTCAGCCAGGGCAAGGAACCAAATTGTAAATACTACAACAGGTTATTTCAGTGATGTTTACTTGCTCTTATCAGCAGGCAACTTTATACTTGCTTAAGTACTGCATTATAAAAATGTGCGCATTGAATGCTAGCATGTGACCTCTTATTTCCTTTCTTTTGCATATGCAATTACTGTATCATATTTGAACCCATTATGGTATCAAATCTGTAAGCAATTTGTATTTAAAGTTTTGTTGTTGTTGGAACGTCTATCCACCAAAAACTGGTTTTACTCAGTATGGATTTTTCAAACAAGCAGTGAAAAAACTCAATATTTCTAAATCGAGGTTTGCACCATTGAAAGAAGCATTCAGCGGTTAGATTACACTGAGCTTTCAAAGTCACAATCCCTTCCTATAACTTACCAACAGAAAATTCACCCCGGGGATCACTCCAGTGGCTCTGCTCGTCAGAGGCAGAGGCACTGGGAACTAAGGTCAGGTGGCATGATGCCAGGGTAATCCTATGGGCTAGGCTTGTAAAGGCTCCAGGGCCATTAGCCTACTACACACCTATGAACCAATGAACATCCTGCTGGCTGTCCTCTAGTCTCCCTTAGACAGTAGTGTTATGTCTGTGACAAACTCTAGTTTAAGACTAAATCAAACAAAGACATGTAAGGAGCCAATATGACAAGTAACTGTTGCTTTGCTTGCATAACAGGGCTACAAAAAGGCATGCCCAGAAATATGTGATGATAGACTGAGGTGTTCATATCATACCAATAAATATGCTAGGTTTCTTCTGCTTTGGTTACAAAACTGTGATAAAGTTATGTGAAACATTTACATGGTAATAGCTGATTACAACAAAAATGTAACCATTTACATACAGAATATGTAATGATAATTATCAAAGTCAGTACTACAGTATAAATACTAAACAGTACTAATGTAGAATTCTATAAATATAAGTATTCAGTACTTTAATAGCGGTCTATAGCCTAGAATCAATCTTCAGCAATCAAATTGTTTATAATGTCAGGTATCATACTTTAGGACATAATGTTCCCTGTACATCACTTGCCGCTAGAACGATAACACTTATTTTTAGTTAGTATCCCATTTCCCATCCATAGAAAAAAGCCCAGCTTTTGTGAGCATCTCCTCCAATTCTGAGTAATGTCTCTGGTGTGTAGTTTGGATTGGAGCCAGAAATACACATAAGCACATTTAATGAATGTGCCTGTATGCTGTTCTTTCATCTGAGGACTCTCTAGAATAAACCGGGTCATTTCTCAGTACAGACCCTCAAAGGATTCTAGAAAGTGCAAAAAGCATTGAGACAGAAGAGGGCATATGCAAAAATCAGCTACAAAACAAAGACGGAGGAAGTGATTCAGAAGAAATGTGATGAGACATTTTTAATATCTTTTCATGTAGTCGTCCCATACAAGCCTTCCAGAGGCCGAAATGGAATAAAGAAAAGAAAAAAGTGGACTTCTAGGAGTTACAGAAAGAGGTAGACAAGTGGTTGGCAAGTTAACATTCTTCAGTTGTCTGTTGCTACAATTTTCACCCTCCTGACATACATACCTCTCCCTTACAGGCTACACTTATTGTAGATTGTTTTCATTGTGTTATTATATTAAAGCTTTATGTGAACTGGGTATGAACTTTTCTGCAGGAGTGATGAAAGAGGATTACACTAGAAAAGCAGTGGCATTTTTGTTTGCTAGATCTTGTCTGTTTTGTTTTTAATGAGTTGGTGTTACTCCACAGGTTCCCTTTTTTCAGCATTAGACAACCACTGGATACTTTTCTTTAACGCCACAGAATGCTTGCCAAGTCAAGGTTACATACCTGAAGTGGACTCCCCCTACTCCCCACCGCAAAAAGCACCACTTGTTTATGAAGTTTTTCACAGGCAGTCATTACTCTTCCTCCAATCAACAAGCCAGTTACTGTTCCCGGGACAATGTGCTCTGCCGTTACATTTCAGTTCTCCAAATTACACCACACAGTGTATCCAGCTTCAGTATTTAACACACAATGCCCCTTATATTTGGAAAACTGGTCGCATGAGCATGAGAGGATACAAACTAGTGTTTTTCACTGAACATGGAAACAGATTTAACAAACAGCTTTTCTGACTGTGTGGAATAATATTGTTCATCTGTTACAGCTCCATCTTGCTGTAGTTTTTTTTTTTTTTTTTTTTTGCATGAGTGACAGAGATAAGTTTTTTCAGACTCTTCTCTGAACATCCCACCTGTCCTTGCAAAAGGTGGTATATGCATATAGCTTTAACTATTCCCATTTTATCTAAAAATAGCTTTCCCCATCTGCTGCTTTTCTGTGCTATTTCAGTCTTCATGCATTGCAGTTGGAAGCTGCAGATAAAAGGAATGGAAAAATGTATTTACTGGTATACAATCACCTGACATTTTCCATACAGGGCTGCTCGCATCTCACCCTAATGGCTAGGATTAACATGCTGCACCCTGTGACTTTGCTCAGGACTGGAGTGTTGCTACTCATATAAATGTAAGTGGGGTAGGTAAGTGATGCAAATGATAAGTGGGACAGACTTACCTTTTGTTCAAAGCTACACATCTCATATCTAAATAATACTGCATGCACCTTCATGTGTTTGTTTCTGTGTGTGCATATATAAAACAAATACTTGGAATACAGTGTGTGAACCTGCAAGTTGCTGCAACCACTAGACTTCAATTCTCAAAGTCACAAAGATCTCACACTCTGAGCATGCATGAAACTTAGAGAAACTTCACTAAAAGCCATTCTTCCCCACACATTAAGATGCATGTATAATGATATGATTAATTAAGAAAGCAAGTTCAGCTCAGCTATTTTTTTTTACAGCAAATGTAAAAGGATGTCAAATAATTTGCCAAAGGTAAAAAGAGTGACTCTTTAAGTACTGAATCTGAGGTCTCACACTGACTTCCATTCATAGCCTGAAGTTGCACTTATTACCGACAGACTGCCCTGGCAACAGTTTTATAGAAAATGTTATTTTTAACTTGGCGATTTACTGAACTGTAGTCTATTATTTAATTCTGTGTTTGGCAGTAGGGGCTGATGTTGAACTTCTTTGTACAGATGGGAAAGAGATGAAACTCTGAGATACATCTAGGACTTTGAAGAATCACCCACATACATGTGACCTTTGAACATAGCCCGCTGTGAATCATAAAGAAAATGCAGAACAAGCAGAATGGCAATGGCGTTATCTCATAAAAGTGATTTACAACCCATTGAAGTAAATGTTCCCTCAGCAGGTGAATCCTTTTTAGCTGGGTTTACTATTCTGAGGCCTTCTGCATCTAAAAGCTGCCACATTACATCATGTAAACTTGCCAACGGGAGACAAAGTCTATCTAGTTAGTCTGAGCCTCAACAGCTAGTAAGCAGCCCGCTACAGCTTAGATGAACTGCTATATCAATTACAAGCTTTTAAAGCAGACGTCCTGGGGAAAAAAACAAAAGCATAGTACTAAAGACTTCATGCTTCAACTAAGACTCAAACCTAGACCCTCTACATAACTGCTGTGGCTGTTCTGCCACTAGAATCATGTGATGGCTTATTTGATGCATTACATTTGGGAGAGGATTTGAAGGATTAAAATGTGTGTTGATGCACTCCTCTGCTTTTATTAGTCTGTCTGAGTCTGACAGTTAGTCCAAAGTGGCTGCCCTCCCTCTTACAATTTATTTCTGCAGCAATCGCACACTTTTTTCTTTAAAGACATCATATATCATTATTTACGATAAATTCTGACAGTTCAATCTACCTCTCCATGAAGAAATATTTTCTTGTATCTAAATTAAGTTGCGTAACTTTTGATTGGTTATGCATACCCCACACACACACACACACACACACACACACATTTCGTCCTTTCCTCTCATTACACTTTTTGCCCTCCTCTCCACCCAAAGTCCTTGACTTGTTCCAATTTTTTATTCTAGCTTCAGAACCTACCCCTAGATTATCACTTTTGAAATATAGCACTAGGTACTTTGAAGGGTTAATGTGATACTTCCACACATTTGACTATGTCAACCTCCTTATGTCCTTCTTCAGGCTTGCTCCACCATCAAACCCCCAGCATGCTAATATAATCCTCCTGGCCTTGGTGTTTTCAAGAAAAATGGCTGATCAAGTTTTCTATGTCCTGCATGAGATGAACACATAATAGTGCCTGCCCCAGGTCCAGCCCCTGCAGAACACAACCTGACACTTATTTACCTTCTGGGAGCCCCCATTAACAACCTCCTCTATTGTCTCTGACATCTAACCACTTTTACACCCACTCTGCATCACACACTACCCAGTTCTATGCCCCTAATCTTTATGCGAGAAGCCTGTGTTGTGGGACTGAATTTAAAGCTTTGCTGATGTCTAAATAAGTCACATTCTCAAGTTGGCCTCTGTATTTCTCCTTGACAACTGTGTCATAAAACTAGATCAGGCTAGCCACTGCTGTAAATCCCCGCTGGAATTTATTTAGTAATACACTTTGCTACAGGAACCCTGTACGCTTTACCTGTTGGACAATCTCCAGCACTTTGGCACAGAACTAAAGTTCTCAGCCCTGTATTTCACTGCGATGCTCTTTTCTCTGCCTTTGTAGATCTACAACAATACTGATTTGCCTCCAATTCCTTAAGACCACCTCGACCCTAAGGGACCTACTCATTAGATGTACAACTACATTAATGTGCTCATATCAATTTCATTTGGGGTCTCAGGAAACGCTTTCCGGAATCCTATGATTCTTAGACAATCAGCGTGTGCTTGTGTGTTCTGGCTGCAGACAATACACTCGTGATTATCTAATTTTGATTTCAGATTCCAAGGCTACTACAGAACAGGGAATTTTGATTAATTAAATTGAGGCTAAAATTAGTTTATGTTGTAAATCTATTTACTCATCGAGGAGTCCAGTTTGCTCACCAGAGGCTTCTCTTTTACAAAAGGAAAAGTCCAAAAAAAAAATTAAATTCCTCCTAAAGGTCATATAACATGAATGTTGGAGCTGATGATGTTCATACTAATATCTTTAGTTTTGGTGCACTTTTTACTTATTTATTTTTTGTGGAGTCTGCATGACCCACCTGTGTGTGCATGGGTTTTCTCTAGGCGTTCCAGTTTCCTCTTACATCCTAAACACATGCATTGGGTGTCTTGAGGACTCTGAATTATCTTAAGATATGAACGCTCGCATGTGTGATACATTCCGTTCCTCCTCCCCCATCCCTTGGCCTTGGAAACTCCAGAGACACTGGTGTTATCCAACAAGGACAACTGTCACAATGTCATAGTTAAGCAAAGCTGAGAGTAACTGCATTACAAACACCTTGTAAAGTTGTCTGTCAAACTGTTCTGTCTTTGAGAGGTAATTTACATGTTGTTTACCTAACAAGAAAAAAATAAAAGGAACCGTTTAACAGTTATTTTACAAGTGATGTTTATAAGTGATCACAAAAGCTTAATGATATCTTGTAAACCATTAAACTTTTTCTTATGTAAGCATCAAATGATTATGTTTGTAGAAATTGTTTATTAATGTTGCAACCAAATAACTCATTGGTAACTGAAGAAAAAGTGTACCTGTTTACAAGCTGTCATTAAACAGCAGCAGGATGGGAGTGGATCAAATAGGTGTGTTGTCCAGAGCAGATTCCCTTGCTACAAAATCTGGATAATGCAGAATGGTTTGATCTCATTTCAATAGTCTGGGACATGGAAGCTGGGAAGGAGGATAGGAGTCGTGAAATAGGTTTATAGGTTCTTACTAAGTTTACAGCCAAAGATGACCATCAAGTTGCTCAGCCATATCACCCAGCACTGGTAAGAAATTAACAGTTCTCCCCGTTAAGTACACTTTCTCCACATGAAAATTTGCAATTACCCATCCAGTCATCCATACTGACTTCAAAGTTTTCTGGGGAAGTACTCTTCTTAACAGGTAAGGGCAGGCTATTTCAGAAATGGGATAGATTAGGTTAGGTATCTGTCATGTCATCTGATGTAGTTGATGTGATAGTATAGGTTTAGGTCTTTAGGATGGGTGTTTGCTTCACCACTTGCTTTATTTAGTTGAAATTCAAAGTGCCAAGTTATTCATAGCACTTAAAAGACAAGATCATTCCTCAGAGTCAGTATTTTAGTCTATCAGAATAGTTAAGAGTACGGAGACCTGCAATCTTTTTGGTGAGGAAAAGTTGAGGTCTCTCAAGATAGTTTAGGTGCTTGGTAAAGTACATGTCAGGAGTTCCATTACATTCGATGATGGACCTGGTAAGGGATGAATAAAGTGGAACTATAACATCTTTGGACCTAGTGGAGATACCACAAAGAGTAAGCTGTGTAAGGCCGAAGGATTTTCTCACCACCACAAACAGAAATGGTGATCAAAGGAGAGTCCGTTATCAATATATGTGCTCATGTCCCTGGTGACTGTGTCAGATTTCAGAAGAATGTTATCTGTATGGTAAGCAGGAATGACGTTAAATTTACCAAGGAAAACTATGCTGTATTTCTTGGTATTAAGGGTAAGAGCATGATGAAAACACCAAGCATTTGTCTGGTCCAGCCTTTGCTGAAGAATTATCAGAATGAGATCTGATGGCTGCCCCAGTTTACAATCAACAAATTTGGTTAGCTACAGTCTCTTGATATTGGCTTTTATGTCACAGAAATATGTACCAGAGAGGAGGGTCTTAGAACAGTGCCTTGCTGCTGGTGATGGAAGGAAGGGGAGGGAGGCACTAATGGACCATTACTTTAAAAATGTTTTAGTAATTCCCAATATCAGTAATGCAGTGTAACATCAGAAAGAGGTTCTACATCTCATCAAGTTGCACCCAGATCCTTCAACTGGATGAAAGAAAAATTGTCAAAGCTTCAACCTGAAACAAAAAATAAATCATTTTTTGGAGGGAGGTAGGCCTTAGTAAAGTGCCTACAGCCTTCATTTAAAGATTCTAAATCTAGAATCACATAACTGCAAAGAAAACGGAAAATCCCCAAAACTTTGGAGTCACTGCTGGTGCACTAATAGAAACCCCAAATGCAATGATTCACATTTATTTATTTATTTTTATTTATTTTACATTTGTTGACCAGGCTGGTCTAACTGGATATATGTCCATTTTCAGTAGAGGCCCGGGGAGAAAAGCTCCAAGCATCGGCAGTGACAAAGCATACAATATATATCAATAGTAAAATGAGTTATAGTACACTGTTAAAATTGTAGGTACGATAAGCTTGTACAGAGTTCTTTAGTGTGTTTAAGCCAAGATCAAAATATAGTGAAACAATCAAACATTTGAGAGCTAAAAAAAAAATCTATATGGAGATTCCTAAAAATTATAATATTCAATTAAAATATTCACATAACTGATGAACTTGAGGAAGAGCACCCGAACAGTAATAACCTCGTTTAGTTCCCACATGATACAGAGTGGGGAAGCCAAAGGTACATGAAGCACTACACTGTTTAGGTACCACATTACTCATCCTCCCATACATCCTTGTTTTATAATGAAATTCATTTCATGTTATGCTTCACATGTTGTAAACTTGCAATCTAGTTTTTTAAGGGAGGCAATGCTGCATTGTTGATGTTCTTATTTCACTTTTTTTCTCTATAACTGCCACCATCTCCCAAAAAGGCATCATGAAAAGTTTCAAACATTAATTAACATGCAGCAGCAACAAATTACAAGGAAATAATAACAAGTTTTTTATTAATTTTATTTATTTTTAGTAGCACAGTCTTTTACTTGCATTGTAATTTCAATATTGCATCATAACAAAGTGTTTTAAAGTAAGATGTTCCACCTGCAATACCTAGCTGACAGGATGCCATTCCAAAGTGCAGTAGTCTCCTTTGATGCAAGCCTGCACCAGTGGTATAAATGCTTAAAGCCCTGAACAAAGGTGCAGGCAAATGGAGTTTGATCAGGTGTTTGGGCGCTTAATTTTGTAGGTAAGGAAGAGGAGTGTGGCTGTCTTGGAAAATTATGAAGTGTGTAGGATAGACATCTCTCTGAGTCTTGGTGGAGGTCAGAGGTCAACAGGAGAGTGACTGCTAGGCTGCAGATGTGGAAGGGCTAGGAAACAGCCTGTTCTAAGAGCCCATGGTAGGTGCATCCTCAGGCTCCTCATCATTACATGCCTAGCATAACAAGATAATGTCAGCACACTAGGAGGGGCAAGAGAGCTAAGTACTGCTGACAGGCCACCACACAAATTAAGGCTCCTGGTGTCATTTTGTGTGTCTCCTTGCTCTACAGGAATTATAAGTGTGCAGTGTAGGTTGACTCACCGAGGAGTCAAGGTCCTACTAGTAATTGTGTTACATTGGAGAAAGCCTGGCAGGAGCAAATGTGGAATCCAGAGGTGCTTCAGTGGTTCTTTGGACATAATAAGCAGAAAGATCAGCTGGGGGAGAGGTGGAAGAAAAAAAAAAAGATTATTCTATGACACAATTAGTAGATATAATAACCAGTGAATTGACTGAAGTAGTGACTATTAGCTTTGATGTAGAGGGATAAACTCCTGACTATGTCCTGGTGACCAGAATTTGATTAGCAGCTCAGGGGCTTGACAGGGCTGAGTGGGAGGATGGGGTAGAGCAGGATGCCCACTGTTCCATTCCACTGGAGGAGGGGCAATGCAACTGTGTACCCCAGGAGTGGGATTTGGCTCACCATGCCACAAGCTTGTTTGTTGCCCTCACAGCAGGGGTTCATAAGCATGCACCTACAACAGGAAGTTGTTGTGGAAGTTGTTGTGGGCCATGCAGGTAGTATTTACCTCCACCAAAGGGCAGGACTAGGATACATACAAAAAGGTTCTTGTAGACAGGATGCTTATAAGGATGCAAATTGCATTCATAGCTACTTCAGTGTTGGCCCCTTCAAGACAACATTATCTCCCACCTTTGGGTCAGCATTCGCAGTGACTGAGGAACAAATGGGAATATTTGACTGGACAGAGGCCTGATGGGCAGCAGGCACTGGGCCAAAAAGAAAACAGAAAAAAATTTAATTTAGGCAGTGAAACATTGTGGGTTTGGTCCTCCATGACATCAGAGGTGGAGGGTACAATTCACAGAACATTTTCAGGAGCTAGCTTAATCAATACAAGTACTACGTTTTGATATCAAAAATATTTATTTCAGTATGATGTATGGAACAGGTTGTTTTCCCAACCAAATAAGGTTCTTCCTTAAATTTGCTACAATAAAGGGTGTAAATTAGTTTAAACCTAGTTGCACCATCTAAGCAGTGCTATTGGTCGCTACATACCTCACATCTTAGTGCAAGACATTTGAATAAAGCCTAAAATAATGTGGGGATAAAGGCCCAAAAATAGGGACAGGTTTTAAATATTGCCCATATAAACTTATAAAGTTCCTATAAAACAGGAAATGTGTTAGCATGCATTTTTCTAAAGGATATGGAGTCTGAAACTCAAATGTAGGTTATTATTTAGTGACTTCAGTCCTCAGTGATTTGCCATAAAACCAAAAATTTTCAGACCAAAAATATGAGACAAAAATCTGGACATTCAGTGAAAATCTGGACAGCTGAGAGGTATGGGTAGCGAAGACACTTCTGTCTGTCATATGGCTAAGATGACTGGTGACGTATGATACATTTCTGCTAGAGCAAGTCTGTATAAAGCAGGGCTGTCCAACCCTTTTTTATCATTATCATGGCCAAATATCATGTTTAACAAAGCTTGGAGGGCCACTTTACATTAATACCATCAAAAGTATATCTCCGTTTTATGCTTATCTTAAAGTTAAAATACTGTACTCACAAGCATTTGCTACAGTTTAAAAGAAGAAAAGAGCTTTTTTTCTCTTTGTACTCTGTGCAGTACAAATTCCAACAAAAGCTGTAAAAATTTAGAAGAAAAAGAGCATTTTTTTTTTTTTTTTTTTTTTTTTTGAGGGTCACCAGATTGGGGCACAGCACTGGGTACAAAAATAAGGAGATATACCTCTGAGAGTGCTACCTCATAGTCAAGAAATAAGGGATAACACAGAGAGATCTGACTCAATTATATGAGCTTTGAACAAGGAGCCACATTGACCCGGTCACACACAGCACTTAAGGTTACAGAAAGATTTCACTGAAGAATCTGATTACAGCTCTGCAAATTAGTGTTTGCACCTAATATAAAACAATTAAATAACTAATTAAAACTCATGGAAAAGTGTTTGTTCAAAACTAGTAGAAAGCAAACCTATGAAAATTATTAGCAGAAATATTCAAAGTTACCATCAAACCCTCTCATCTCTACTACACTGCACTTATTAGTGGGAAATCAGTCATTTCCTTTATCGCTCCACAAATACTCTATGCCAGTATTAGCAGGTACAGTGCCAGTGTGAATTAATGACAGATGTGCAGCTCCGAGGACAGATCTTGAATTGCATTCCACTTTTTCTTCATTTGTGAGAATCGCTTATTACAGCTGGCTATGATGCCAAATTTGCTGTAACGTTTTATTTTTTCACTATTTTCTTATATCTAGTTTCACATCTAAAATACACAATCATCCTATGTCATAAAAGAAAAGAAAAAAAGATGCTCAGATAAGTATTAAAGGGATCATCATCATGGTTGTAGTTACAGTTCAGATATAACGTACTACTGTACACAATACAGAAAGATGATCCTTAGGACAGTCTCTACTTTTCTTTTTTTTACATCTAGTTTCACATCTAAAATACACAATCATCCTAGGTCATAAAAGAAAAGAAAAAAAGATGCTCAGATAAGTATTAAAGGGATCATCGCTCATCACGGTTGTAGTTACAGTTCAGATATAACGTACTACTGTACACAATACAGAAAGATGATCCTTAGGACAGTCTACTTTTCTTGCAGTTCTTTTATCCAGAATGCTCATACCATTGCCTCCATGAGTCCAAAACCTCTTACTCCTTCCTGAACTTAAGCTCCACCTCTCTTCTTAAGTTGTATCACTTTTTTATTTTTATTTTTTTTTTGGCCTCCTCCTCTGAGCTGACCACTAGCTGCTCCTGGAAGTATCTCCTCATTTGTCAGGCCTACTGAACCAAATAAACCACCCTCTCGGACTTTAGGCAACTAATTGTGGCCTTCTCTTTGCATAGCCTAGTCAGTGGTGCATTGGTGTGTCACACTTTGGAGTTGCCTATGATGAGGACGCTAGTATGTGTGGTGGTTTGCCTTAAGTGCATTCAGACAGAGTCCGTGTGACTCATAGATGTATGTTTTTTGGAGTGTTACTGCCTGTGATGTGTTTCTTATATTATGTTTTGGAGTCCTATATTGTTTAGGCAGGTTGCTTCTAAGAGCCTCAGCATACATACATCTATTTATTTGAGATTTGCTTAGTCTGGTGTTGTGTAGAGTGGTCAACCTTGTTATTTGTAGTGTCTTCATCCGAGAGCTTTGACCCCATAACATTATATAACTACATCTCTCACACACTGTGTCAGTTTGTTTATGTAGTAGGGGGTTGTCAGTAAACATGAGACAATTGTAACACTGTCTCAGGATACCCATTTCAACCACACTGGCTACAGAGACAATTGGAAAGTACAGATCCATGGTTCTAGTTGCTTGCTACTGTGGGCTGCAGGCGGTGTAGTGCCTAGGATATTAGGAATTGCTTATCTGGAGTGTTATTTGTCTGTGAAAAACAGTACAAGTCTACACATGAAGAGTACGACATACGGAGAAAGCTATGGTTCCAAGTGCTTGGATTTACGCAGTGCATAGCTAAAAAGGCCGCTTCATGAGTAGCATCTTGCAAACAGAGGTAGCTTATAATAGCTGAAAAAATTCAAATGAGCACACTGACCATTCAAGATTCTACAAGCAAGCAGAGGCCTGGAAATGGTTTAGTTCTTCCTCTGCTCTAACTACAGTTAAACCAAAGCAATCCTGACTCAGATCACAATAAATGTCAAAAATAAGTGCAGAACTATTTCAATAACACAGAAAGAAATGTAGAACTACTTAGCCTATGAGCTTCCAGGCTGGTGGTTAGTCAAATCTGGTCTACATATTAAAATAATAGGATGAGAAGATTTTAAAAGATATATGGGAAGAGGGATACACTTTCTAGGTAGTGCACAGTGTATTAAGCAGGCAGGAAGATAAGAAGTCAGGTGGAGTGAACTTTTCTATCTAAGGCGGTGAATCACCCAGTTTGATCTATTAGTTCCCCATAGCATAAGCAGACGAGGTAAGCCTGGGAGGAATTTCCAGAGACAACTTATAGTAAGGGAACTTAACTAAAGTGCAGTATGGTTGGGTGGGCACTCAGTACTACTGCTCTGCAGAATAAGAGAGGAAAGAAGTACTTAAATAGCTTGCTCACCAGACACTTTGTGCTTACTGACAACAGCAATGAAAGAAGAGAGGGAAAGACTTGGTAGCCAGATAACCATAAGGGTTGGAAAACATAGACACTGGCTTTTAAACCCACATCAATCTGAAGGTGGGAGGATTGGGGAAAAATCTAAAAGAATTATAGCAACACAAGAGAAGAAATCATACACAAAACCTTGTATCCCACAGGATTACAGGACTGCTAGTTTCAGTTAAAGAACAAAATAATGCACTCACAACAGAATGCTTTAATGATTCTGACAGATTACTATAATAAAACAAGTGAAATATAGAAGTTTACTTTCCTGGTGTACAGATATTCAGGTCAACTTATTTTCATTTCAAAATATCTCCAGAGAAGTGAACTTGATCTAGGAAACCCAGAATTCCCAACAGCAGATCTAAGGCCAGGACTGGTGTTAGCATTTTGGCAGTGGCGGCCGGTGACTTCAAATCAAAGGGGGGCTGCAGGAGACAGCTAAATGGGTGGTGTCAATGGGAAGGGTTGCGGCCAACTAGAAAGGGGAGAAGCTATGCTCAAAACCACAAAAACTAACTAAGTACACTGCCCTGGGTGCCAAACCGGCATTATGAGAGTCCAATCAAGACAAAATGACGTGCAGAAGAATAAAAATATTTCAATGCATTGGCTGCATGACAGCTTACTTAATATCTAGATGGAAACAAAAAAGGTTGTGAGGCATGAAAAAATAAATTACTTTTTTAAATACATTAATGGAATGCCAGTCAAAATCAAGTATAAGAAAAACAAGCAGCACTCAACTCAAACCACTTCTTGCACTGCAGTTCTAATTATAATTTATATTCAGCTTTATTAAAGTACCAAGTAACATGCTGAAAGTAGAAATCTCTGATGCCCCCACTTGTAAAAATGTTTCTTATCCAAAAAAAGACCTGCTGCCTGACAACTATCTACTTGTTTCATGGGGAAAACATGATCAAAGTAAAAAATGAAAAGCAAACAAGAAATAAGCTCAAGATACATTGCTTAAAAGGATTACTGTACAGGTTATGGACCACACGATTGGCATTCTGTTTAGTTTACGGGTAAAGCCTGCAGAGATGACTGGAAGTCTCCAAGTGTAATGAGCTTCTTAAAATAATGTAATCCCGTCCTTTATTACAAATACTGTCATATGCATTTCAATACCAAAGACTTATATATTATCTAGTTAAGTATTCTCTACATGGCAACAACAGAAAGGCTTTCATTGTTGGCAGTTCTTTAACAGTATGCTTATTAAAGCTTACTTGCATCTTACAATCTCAGCCAAGCTTACCTGATGGTCATTAAAGTATTACTACTTAAACACAGAGCAACAGGCATTTTGAGTAATAAGGATAAATCAACAGTACAAAAAAATATGACTGAAACCAGACCATTCTGCAAAAATCAAGGACAGATGAAAAGCCACTCTAGTACTTGTGTCTACCTTGGATGGGGGGATACTCTGCACATTTACACTGCATAACTACTCCTTGCCTTGCTTCGACACATCCAGAGTCACTACATGGGGGAGTGGGGTGCATCAAGTATGTCACAATTTGAAATGTCTCTGGCTGACTGTGATGGCCCTGACACATTTGTCATACCTCCCAACCTCAGAGCAAAAAATCTGGACAAAGCCATACAAAGAAGTGGGACAAAGGCCCAAAAATAAAGGCAATTTTTAAAATATTGCTCTTATAAACTTAGAATTTTCTGAATGGTATGAAATATGAAACTCAAATGTCTGTCATTATTTTCTAACTTCAGTCTAATGATTTGTCACTAATTTGCCAAAAAAAACACAATTTTATGAAAAATGGACCAAAAATGTGATGTAAAAATATAAAATAGCCACACAATACAGCTGGGAACCTGTCAAAGAAGGGACACATTAGTACTGCTAACTTGAGCAGATGACAAAATAAAAGAATCTACATGCATTTCTGAAATAAAAGTAATCTATAACTCTGATCATTACAGTTATTTCTTAATTGTAAACCCTCCATGTTTTCTTCCAAAATTGCTATTTTGTGGAGTGATTATTAGGGGGAAGAGCAACATTTTGAGCCAAAATCAGGGACCGTTGAGAGGTTTGGCTATGCCTAATTCTATAAAGCAATTTATTTGCATGTACCTCTCAACCTGTTAATGCAATAAATCTGGACAAGGCCAAATATATTGGGGGAACATATAAACAGTGCTAAAAATTGCTCTTGTATAAACTGAGACAGTTGATAGAACAACAGGTCTTACTTTAGCATGTATTTTTCTGAAGGTTATGAAGTCTGAAACTCAGTGTGTCATTATTTAGTGACTTAATTCCTAAATGATTTGCCAGAAAACCACAAGTTTTATGAGGTACAAACCAAAAATAAGAAGCAAAAATCAATTCATTCTTTGAAAATCTGGACAGTTGGGAGGTATAGTTCAGCTGGGGCTGTCTTTAAGTTTGCCGCTCTTCCCCCTCACAAACTCATGGTTGAATGGAGCCTCCCCCTGCAGCCATTCCAATGATCCATTACTTGGCTATTTCACTCCATTTACCATAAACACTAATGTGCATACTGATTTACTTCTATGATGATTTGGACTTCATTTGAAAGTTTTATTTTGCATTTTACAGCGCAAACACTAAGACATCTGCTAAACAAACTTAGCATTAAAACTTCTCTGCCCTGGAAACTCACATTCATTGAAACAGCATTGAAACCCACATTCAAAGATAATACATTTTGCCAGTGGCAGATAAAGATTAATTCTGGCCTGTTTTCAAATCATAGGCCCCTTGCATATGAAACATACATGTGCTCTTTGATACACCTTCCTATTGTTTTGAACATTTTTCCAGTAAACAATGAAACAAAACGCATGCACCAATAATGACAAAACTGCCCAACTCAGAACATCTTTCCAGTAAACAATGAAACAAAATGCATGCACCCATAATGACAAAACTGCCCAGTTCAGAACATTTCCATCATAAGTCTACTCAAATTTCTACAGTCCACCATTATCAGTAAATATGCACAATTCTACAGTCCACCATTATCAGTAAATATGCACAATTTTACAGTCCACCATTATCAGTAAATATGCACACCATTATCAGTAAATATGCACAATCTCTGAAGAAGTAAAAAAAGTCATCTAAATAATTCCACATTAAATAAATCTATTACATTAAAAATGATAAGCTAGTAATATTGCCATAGGAAATGGATGGCAAACTGATAACAGGCTCATAATTAACATCTTAACTTTTTCAGTACAGCAGCATTCACCCCTTGTGGGAGTAGAACCAACAACCTTCTGCATCAAAAGCAAGTACACAACCTGTTGTGCTATTAACAATGCAAGCTGACTTAGCATAAGCAGCACTAAACTTCTCTTCCCCTGCAGCTCTCAGCTCCTTGTAAAATCTACTCAATACTCAACTGCATCTCAACTTCGCAGCACAAGAAATCTGGAAAAAGCCAAAT
This sequence comes from Protopterus annectens, assembly GCF_019279795.1. Taxonomy (NCBI): domain Eukaryota; kingdom Metazoa; phylum Chordata; order Ceratodontiformes; family Protopteridae; genus Protopterus; species Protopterus annectens. The sequence goes on along the minus strand of NC_056743.1, from coordinate 674,847,015 downwards.
TTATTGGGGGGGAGCAAAAGGCCAAAAACCAGGGACACATTAAACATTGCTTGTATAATCTTGGAAAGTTGCTAGAATAAAATGCTGTGTTACCACCATACATTTTACTGCCAAGGTCCTTGTGCAAAAGAGTCAGAGCAACATACCACTATGCCAGATCAGCTGCTTTGTGAAAGAAAAATGCTGTGTTACCACCATACATTTTACTACCAATGTCCCTGTGCAAAACAGTCAGAGCAACATACCACTATGCCAAATCAGCTGCTTTGTGAAAGAGAGGAAGACTGAAACTTAAATGGCTATCATTTAATTAATTCAGTTCTCGCCATAGCTGTCAACCTCTTAGCACAAAACACCTGGACAAACCCAGTAATGAGGGAATACAGCTCTCAAAACATATTCAGTGAATTCAGTTCTTGCCATAGCTGTCAACCTTAGCACAAAAAACCTGAACAAAGCCAATAATGGGGTAATACAGTCCCAAAAATAAGGACAAATGTCAAATATTCATCTTATAAACTTACAAAATTGCTAGAATAAAAGGTTGTGTTACTATGTATTTTCTGAAGAATATGAAGTCTGAAATTCAAATGCCTGTCAATTTTACTGCTGACGGAACGGAACAAAAACAATTTTCAGCAGAGGCCCAGGGAGAAATACTGCAGACACGTCTTTGTAAAATGGCAGGACACCAGAGCAAATCCACACAAACATGAGATGCAGACTCCACACAGAAGGCACCCCAGCCAAGAATCAAACTAGAAAACCTATAGTTGTAAGGCAACAATGCTACAACTGCTCCATCAAATATGTAAGGAATTAAACATTCATAAACCTGAAGTCTGAAAATTCAAATGCCTGTCAATTTTATTTAACATTTGTTAATCAGGACAATCTGACTTGGAACAAAAAAACAATTTTCAGCAGAGGCCCAGGAAGAAATAATGCAGACATGTCTTTGTAAGTAACATAGGAAGACACAAAAGCAAACCCACACAAACACAGGGAGAAGATGCAGACCCCACACAGAAGGCACCCCAGCAAAGAATCAAACCTGAGAACCTTCAGCTGTGAGGCAACAATGCTACCACTGCACCATCAAATATCAAGCATTGCAACATTTAGAAACCACAGATATTATGAGGAACAGATCAGATCAAATATGAGGCAAAAATCTGCAATTTTTTTTTTATAAATGGTGGTGGGTAGGGAATTCAGGTCCTTAACACCTGCATACAAGGTACAGGGTTCAAGCCTGGGAATCTCTACCCAAACCACCATTTGTTCTCTCTAGCCACCAGTATATAGTAACTGGGGCATTACACACACACACACACACACACACACACACACACACACACACACACACACACACACACACACACACACACACTCTGTAATGGGAAACCTTGATTATGGTGATGAAAGGTTTTAAGCTAGGTGAGACAGGAGTGGGACAGGGGAGCCAAAGGTTCAATGGACTGTTGGAAAGACACACACACACACCTCCCTTCAGCGACCTCCCACCAGCCCATGTCATCCAGCGATCAGCGACCTCCTACCAGCCAGCCCAAGTAATCCAGCGATCTCCTACCCGCCAGCCCAGGTAATCCATTGAACGAACACACCCGCCCAGTATTAAAATCCAGCGATCAACTCCTTCAGCAACCTCCTACCAGCCCAAGTAATCCACCGAACGTAATCCAGTGATCAGCGACCCCTGCAACTGAACAAACACATGAAGCAATCCACACACACCCTTTGCTCCTTCACCTACCAGCCCAGTGACCGAAGCAACCTGTTTCCATCCATGAAGCCCGCGCACCATGCACTGAAAGTCTCGCAAGTCCAGTGAGAGCAGCTCAGTCCTCTCATTGGTTCTGACTGCGGCTGAAGCAGTCCGGAGCTCCTCTGTGCGGTGCAGTTGTCACCGCACAGAATCCTGGTATCTCACAACAATGATTGCTGGGTACCTGTTTATCCCTATCCGGACTGCTGGTAAGGCAGTCTGGAGGAGGTGATCGGGGCTCGTGAATTTTTTGTTTTACAGATATTTTTTTGTTTTTTTTTTTAGGTGGGAGGGCTGCAGTCCAATAAGACGAGCCACCCCTGCATTTTGGGGACCCCATGGGTACTTTTACTCTAAATATCATGCTGTCACCAGCACCCCTCCTAAGCAACCTTTTAGTTCATGCTGGAAAATGTTTAGGAGTAGTACACACAGAACATACCTCTCAACTGTCCAAATTTTTACAGAACGTCCAGCTTCTTGCCTCATATTTTTGGTCTTTTCCTCATAAAATCTGTGTTTTTTTAACAAATTATTGGGATTTCAAGTAAATAATACTAAATAAATGACAGACATTTCAGTTACAGACTTCACATCCTTCAGAAAATACACCATAATTCAAAACTTGTCATTCTATGGATTTTTAAGTTTATACAAGCAATTTTTAAAATCTGTCCCTAGTTTTGGGCCTTTATCCCCCCATTATTACTGACTTTGTCCAGACTTCTTGTGCTGAGAAATTGAGTGGTATGCAGACTGACCAGAAGCAACAATAGTCTTGCATTATGACAGGCCTATGTACCACACTATGTTGGCCCATCTCACAAAGGAACATTCATAGCCATTGGCATTTCGTTGCAACAATGATACATTATAACAACTCTATGTACAGTGTTGGACTTGGGTGAAATAGTACCCTGGGTACCGTCTACTGTTTCACCCCCCCAACACACACACACACCCCACACAAAAATATCCTGCAGTGCTCTCCTCTGCCCCCCCCCCCCATCTTGGGTTCCCTACACCATGCACATTACTTTTTTTCTTCCTTTCCTCAGATTTTGCCTGAACTGCGGTTTAGTTTTTTAAAAAGTTAACAAAAAATAACTTCCTATATGCTCAGAACTGTATTTTAAAGCTTTTTTCTATTATACAACCTTTTCATCCAATGACTGCTTGAACATAATTAACAAAATGAATTCAGTGCTGCTGTTCAGCTATAGTTTTTTTGTATCCTTTCATCCCACCTTTCCTGACCAAGACAGCACAGTAAACTCAATTAAGCAGGGGGCCTCAGAAGTCATGGGGTTATAGATGCTCTGGGATGCATTTTAAAGCATTTTTACAACCTTTTAATCCAATGGTGGCCTAAACAAAAATCATGAGTAAGAAAATAGTTTTAGTCTTATTTTTTTTTTGATACTTACGTATTACTGCAACCAGATTTCCAAAGTGCGATAATTCGTCATGTTTCTTCAGAAACAGGTTGCTTGACCTCCAATGGGGTCTGGAAAGAAGTAAGTAGTAGTAGTTTGTCACAGCTGGTAAGAGGCAGGAAGATGAAAAACAGGTAGTTTTGGGTGACGTGCCTCATTTACTCTTTACAATAAAATTTTTCTTTTACCGCTTTACAATTCCTGCATCCCTCATTACCATGTTAGGTAAAGGAAAGTGAGTCACGAAATACGCACTGACTTTTCCTGGATAGTAGTCACCAAAACCAAAGGTGCCTGTAAGGAAGAGTAAGTAATGGCTCAGTGCTTGCTCGGGGAGTGCTGCCTTTCTCCCCTGCAGGACTCCTGTGCGAGGATTACCAAACCTTAGGCCGCTTCACACAGATACTTGTGTAAATCTGAACTTGTTCACTCACAAGTCGCAACAGGCCGTCAGATTGCTAACAAGAGCTCCTGTATATGCTGAAGGATTCATTGCAATCTGTCCAAAATGTATGTGATATTATGGTCTGGCCATGGAAAGGTCTTTGAAATGGGCCGCTTGTCTGGGTGGGAATGTGCTGCCTTTCATGACTTGAAACTTTAAGGATGAGTGACAAGCAGCAGTCATGCGAATAGGTTGGGAAACGTTGCTAGCAGGGAAGAGGAATGTGGCAGTTATTCCTCTTCCTATGTGAAGAAGTAGCTGACAGAATAGTACTTAATGGTTGACACGCTCCTTCTTAGGTGAACAAACCTTGTTTTGGGAAAACTGTACAAATTACGGCACTTCAGAAATCTGGTTGCAATAATATGCAAGTACCTTTTTTTTCTTTCAAATAAGACTTCAGTTGTGCCCAAGTCTTAATGGTCAAAGCTGACAAAACAGTAGCTCACAATAAGCAAGCCAATTGTTGTGAGGATAAAAAAAATCCTATCCAGGAATGCTGCCTGCCTCCCTAAACCCCCCAAAATGACAGTCACTGTGTGTGCATCCCTCTGGTGTTAGACTGGGATGAAGGCAGAGATTCAAATGGCCACAGTCATGTACTTCAAGTGACTATTGTCACACATATACATAGTATGTCTCCTCACTTATAACATCCAAAGGCAGCCAGCTGTATACATGCCTGATGTGTGAATGTGAAGAAAGTGAAAAATAGTGATTACAGTAATGTATTCCACCTTACTGCCCCTAAACAGTACATTGCCCCTGCACAAGCTATAGTAACCTTCGTTGTACACCTCTGAGGTGTGTGAGAAAAGTAAAAGAAACAATGACCATACTGCCTCCAAACCAAACACAAACCATAATGACCTCCTGTGAACACATCTAATGTTTGATTGTGATGAAAATTAAAGAAGCAATGAACACACTATCCCCAGCTCAATACACAACCTACTGTGACCTTCTGTACACACATCTCTGAGCAGGGCTGGTTTTAGAATGGGTGTGGTTGACAGCAGAAGCCACCACTATGTCAAAATTTGTTTATAGTGTCTAGGAAGTGGGGGCCACCAGAATACTAGAAGATCTGTGTCTGAATGTTCTGTGATATATTTTATGTTTTACTTTTGAAATATAATTACTTGCTAAATGCATTTTTTTATGATACCCAAAGCAGTAATGTATGTATCCTGGTATTATTGGGTGTATGCACTGGAAATAATAAATGATTTTTAAACACACACGAATATAAGCCATAGCAACACTAGTTTTGCACATATTTCAGCAAACAGCAATACATTGTGCAACACTGGTTCTGCCACACCAGATCAGTGACTGCCGTTTAGCAGTCATCAAACAACAGCAGGGGACAGTCATTTTTATTTACCTCATTGAGGAATAATGCACACCTGTCACTGTCCTTGATTTTGTTCATAATCTTTGCTATGTCCATTGTAAAAAGTTTGATTTGCTGATAAATAATTCAGGATTACAGACAGTCAATAAATTCAGAGATTATTTTATTGTCCAAAAAAATGCAGGTTGACGCAAAATGTGTTAATCTATTAACTTTGTAAGTGAATTAGAATAATATTTAAACATGTTACTGACTTTGAGCCTTTATTCTGCTATTATTTTTGAGTTTGCCTAGAATTCTTGAGCAAAGATTTTGAGAGTTATAGTATCTGGTGTTCTGCCAGTATTTATAAATCTCCATGAGAGAGAAAACCATCCCTGAAGACTGGAAGCATCATCTCTTCTTAAAATCCAAGGTAAACACTAGGATTGATTACTCTGGTCTGCTGATCTCTAGTGCTTACCGTGCTCATGTTCATTATCAACGTTAAACTAAAAGGCCATATCACAGCCCTGTTCAGGTTAAAGAAAGTAATTAAAAACTGAATTTTCTCCCCATTTTTCCCCAACTAGCAACAGCTTTTGTGGGGTGCCCACAGAGTCAAGGATAGTTAAGCCCCCACCATCCCACCCCCAGCAGCCACTGGTATTGCAGGTACTTAAAGCTGGCTATTCTGTCAGTTTTAGTGAATAGAATGTCCACCAGCAGGTTTAACTAAGCCAGGGGCACTCTGCCAGTGGTAAAATATTTAATGCAACTTTGAAGCCTGTTACTTCACAAAACACTGACACTATAACTAGAGACACATTTGAATTTTAAAGGAGATATAAATAAGAGTTATTATTATCCAATTGGTTTATTACGTCCACAGTATTGCTGTATTAGCTTTTGTTGGTTTGACAGACATGTTACAAAATATCCCCTTGCTTTTGTTTTTAAGTTTTATTAAAGTAACATGCCATATCCAGTGGCTGCATGCAATGCTCATACACTGTCCATCCAGCCCTTATATACTTGCAAACTGCCCAAGCTTGTTCCTGTATCCACTCCAGTTTCAATAAAAAAGTAACAAAACATTGAAAGCACAAAACCGGACTCCAGTAGTGTGAATCAATAAAAAAGTATTTAATAAAAAACACACTATTTCATAAGCGCTTTCATCTCCCGAGCAGACTTCACCAGATAAATACACTTCCAAACCAATCTTCAGATAAATACTGATGGAAGTCTCCTCAGGAGATGAAAGCGCTTATGAAATAGTGTCTTTTTTATTAAATACTTTTTTATTGATTCACAATACTAGAGTCCGGTTTTGTGCTTTCAATTTTTATAAGTTGTTTTCGGCTGCTTTTCTTGATCTTCTTCAATACAGAAGTAAATGCCAAAATTTAACTTTCCGCATGTGATCAGATTGTCCAATGTACAACTCCCAACTCACAGCTCCTAGGTACACCTCTCAAATGTCCAGATATTTGCAAAATGTCTAGATTTTTGCCTCATATTTTTTGCGTTGTCGCCTCACAGCAAGACATTGTCGCATTTGATTCTCAGCTAGAGCATCTTGTGTGTGGAGGCATGCATGAATGGGCGTGCCTTCGTTGAAGGTTGTGCGTCAGGGCTGGTAACTCGGCATGTAAAAATCCACTACCAAACATTAGTGGACCGGAGTTCCGCTGTAGCGACCCCTAACCGGGATAAGCCGAAAGACACAACAACATTTTTTGGTTTGTCACTAATAAAATGTGTGGTTTTCTTGCAAATTATGGAGGATTTATTTCACTAAATAATGGCAGACATTTCAATTTCAGATTTCATAGGGGTCAGAAAAAGTTTGGAGGTGTGCTCCTGGGCTTAATTCCAAACTCCAGGTAACCAGCCAGTGTTGGTAGAACAGCATTATTTGCAAAAATGCTATTCTGCATATGACACAGTGTTACGTGGACAAATTTCTACCCCACAGCTTCAAGATTCACGGACGAACTTTGCCACTAACAGTACAGCAGCACTCACTAAGATGTGGTATTCTTATGGCTAAATGGAAACAGGACCCACCTCACATATTCAAGGTTCAATAGCACAGCAAGTAGTCCCCCGTTCCCACCACATACACACACACCCTAGTACACAATGTTAAGTATGAGTGAGGACCTCAGACCTCACAAATCTAACTATAGCAACAGGTTCTGTACATATTATTTCTACATTGCACAAGAGGTTCAGAAAAATCTGAATAATAATTTAATAACTGACTTATCTGCAAAAGGGGCAGATGGCTGCAGCAAAGACATCAAGCTGGTAAATGGGCAAAACTACAGATTTGTTTTTTTTTCACAAACTTGGTGGCTAGTCTGACAGAATAGGATTAGGGTCAGATTGTGGCCCAGAAACCACACCTTGAAAAAGCTTGGTATAAAGGTTTTGTCACTTGTTTTTAAAATTTCTGAACAATTCCCTTCACTTCACTAGTGCACTGAGCAGTACAAGATAAACCAGCCTTCAGATGGGTCCCGCCAATCTGATCTGCTCTTCAGCTCCTGTAATTATAAATTAATACAACAGCAATAAACAACAACAGCAAGTAAACAAGCCTCACTGCCGACGCCATCTGCCTTGCCACATAGAAAAGCAGCAGATCTTATACAAGATTTACAGTTTTACTTATCTGACTTTATTGCTACATTTCTCTTCATTTTCCACCAGTGCATGAAGCCCCACCTCCAGTTACAGAACATTCACCATTTCCAGTAAGACTGATATGCACAGAATAACAAAGTTTCTGGAAAACAGACAAAATTGGGGTCAGCTAGTATGTGTTGCCAAAACAAGACTTTCTAGCACAAACTGAAACAAATACTTTGATATCTGCAAAATATCTATGTAGGTTAGATGAGAAATAATTAGGACCCACACTTCTTGTACTGAAAGAGAAGCATCAGCTTAGCACAATGTTTTCAGGACCTCAAGATGTTACTTTGCGATGTTGTATACACACCAATCTGGCTTGCACCAGGAACAGAGCTCGCCTTAAATGAGTGGCTGATCTCACATTCCCAAACCACTGGTTTCTCTCAGCGCAGTTTAAGATCACCATCAACAGGTATATCAGTTACATTTCAAGAACATATTTAATAATCTAATTTTGAAACAAAGTTAAAACTATCCCCTCACTGGTCTGCAAGCATAAGCTTGCCAGCAAATCTGTGTTAGATGTATCCAGTTGTCTTGCGCCTATAAGCATATCTAAATGGCAAAACCAATATAATCCACTCTGTTAATGTTGCAGCTGCATGGAGGGAAGGCACACTGTCATATTAGGCACATGCCTGGCTTAGGAATTTAGGCAAGGTTCTAGGCCTTAGGTTGTACTCCTCACGGACACCATGCATATATTAATCAGAACAGAAGGCCTGACATCCCCGATTCAGCTCACTTCTTGTGACTGGCAGTTAGATGAATGCACCCCACACACAGAAACCATGCCAAGTTCCACATTTCACTGACCAGTCCCACACTGCTGTTCTTGTCTGTTTACAAACAAAAATGAATTCTGAATCTGTACTGAAGCAAAGTGAGAGTTCTGGTTTATTCAACAAGTAAAAATAAGCAAATGAAAACTCCAAGAATAAAGAGTTGTAGAAAGAAAGTGGTTATTATTTTCATTTCCAGGCAAATGTACAAGATGTGAATTTTATGCACAAAAATGTTTATAATCAAGATGGTCAATTGTTCTATTTCATGTCTTCATAACTTCAGTATCAAAATAAGAGAGTAAATTACTTAATGTTAAAACCATACCATAAGACATATAAAAGCAGTCTATAAACAGAAAAAACTGTGAAACTGTGCAAATATGTATTACACTAGTGTCCTACAAGGATGCTGATCCTTGCCAATAACCAGTAAAGACATAAATCAGTGCAAAAAATCCACTTATTTCAGATTCTATATCTTACCATAAAACACTCATAATTAAAATGTGTGCTACTACATTTCAACACATAGAAATACTTGGACAGACTAGGTGCACAGATTAAATAAATAAAATAGAACTCGGACCCAGTAAAAGGCTGAAGTTAATGTTTCACACTAAATGAAATTCAAAGTGCTGTTAGCACGTGAGCAGAATATAATTATCCTATAAATGCTGTAATTTACTGACATATAAGTTGTCTAAACATGAAGAACAAACTCTCACAATGAAAAAGCAGAAAAAAGAAGTCTTTTTCACAATTTTTTTTCCTGGAACAGTCTTTTCTGTATAACTAGCCCAGTATACCTCTTGTGTGAACGTTTGGATGTCAAGTGAGAGACCTTCAGGGTCCACAAGGTGTTTGGCTCCTCTGAACTAGGCAGCTAGGACATTCATTTCTACTATAGTGGTTTTAAGTCCCTGCAATAAATGAACAATAACTAGAAAATCCTATCATCTTTGGCACTAAGAATTACAAATTTGTCAATGGTCTGGAAGTTAGCAAATCAGGATGAGTACTGAATATTTAAATAATAAATTGCTAAAATACTCAGTAGTGAAAGTATTTCTCCTACAAAGAAATGTCTGTCAACAGGTGTTTCAGTATTATAGTTAGCAGCTTGTAACTAAGATGTCCTGAACCTGAACTTTCCTGCGGCATTCTGCTGTCACTCTGTTCTAGGTTTTCTCTTAAAAGTTCAAATAAAACATTTAGGTATACAAGTTCCTTGTATTCAGTTGCACAATAAACTGTTCACAACATCTCTGTGAATGGCAAACTCATGCCACTAGGTATGTCACATCTGTTCACCCTTTGAAACTGCAGGAAGATACCGTGAACCATGAAAGTCTCAGGTAGTATACATAAAAAAATGTTAAAACTGCCCAGAACAAAGCTATTTTATTGGCTAACACTTTTGTAAGTGTAATAACCTACTAACAAGAATGCAGCAAAGGTTTTTAATGTACTTTGTAGAAGATCAGAGTCACTCAGTAACTGACCTTACATGTGCCTCTCTGCAATATACCCTGTTGTGATTTACTACTACATATACAAAAGGGATTATACAGTACTGTAGCACAAAACAATACTCACATTTAAAGACACACAGCACTACCCCAAATTATGCTCCTGGTTTTAAAGCCAAAGTTTGCAAATTAGTACTCTGCAGTTCAACATGCACTAGCCTGACTTATGACCACTAATCTGTCTGGGCCTTCAAACCTTACATTAAGTGCTGCCACTTGGCTCATACCTTAACATTTGGAGTCTTCCCACCTTTGTTATATACTTTCAACAACAAATCAGAATGGCTATGGTGTACTCTGCATTCCTGACAATGGCTGCTACTGCAGAAGATTAAGACTAACACTGTTACTGTTAAGGAGCTATTCCCTGTAGTCCAGGTTTGATTCCCTCAGCCTCTGTTTTTTTTTTTTTGCAACTCTGAACAAGTCACTTAAACAGACAGCACATCCAAATTGTGTTGGAAAATGGACACGTCATGTGCTTCTAGTGGGTTTACTCAGTTAACAAAATAAAAAAAACGGGATACAGAAATTACACTACTTATATGGCACATTTTGGTAGAGCTTCCATTTTTACATCATATGGCAATGTGATACTAAATTTAAAAGAAAAATTGCATTGCTCATTTGACTCTCTTTATCAGAACTGTTTTTTACCCTCCTTTTTTGGCTCTGTAACTTTTAAAGGGAAAAGCAAACAGGACACCATCAATGTTGAATACACTTTGTATAACCCAGGAATGCAGGAGGTACAAAGTCCAAGTTTTTTCATTGATTTGCTCAGACACCACTGCTCTGGAACAGACTCTCCGTCCACATAAAACAAATTTGTTCCTATTCATATTCAAGTACAACTTAGAGCTACGGCTGGGGAATAGAAAATTTACCCTAAGACTGCTGCCTGCACTACTAATGGAGAGAGGTACCTCCTAAATGCTTTATTCCATGCATGTGTCCCCTCAAATTATCTATGATATGATCCCAGTTATTCTTATAATTATTGACCATGGGATGGGTAAGGCCAATCTCTAATCAAATGGCACAGAACAACAAAAAAAGAAAATGAAAACTTCAACCAATGTCCCACAATATATTAATTGCTTTCGTCCAATGTATAAAGGACTTCTTCAGAATGAATCTCACAAAGCAACCACAGTATATATACACACATAAATTAATACAATCAACAACTCCTCCCCTCACTTAAAGCATTGCCATGGAAATAATACACAATCAACAATCCAATTCAAACATTTTAGCATAATCATACACTAGTTTTAAATGCTAAAAAGTTTGATAGTATATGATTATGCTAAAATCTTTGAATTTGTTTGTTGATTGTCCACGGTTCCCATGATGATGCTTTAACTGAGGGGAGTTGTTGATTGTATTAATTTGTGTGTATATATACTGTGGTTGCTTTGTGAGATTCATTCTGAAGAAATCCATTATACATAGAATGAAAGTGATTAATAAATTAATATATTGTGGGACACTGGTTGAAGTTTTCATTTTCTTTTTGTTGTTGTTCTGTGGTTTGTCACTATTACCAAACGGGATAGGTTATTCAAGCACAAAAAGGGAAATTTGCTAGGCTTAAAATGGCCCTCAAAAGGGCAGCTAGCCTAGTACTTAACTATGAATCTATATCAAAAATACCTAACTGGGAAATGTTGTTCAAATTCCACTGTTTACGAAGATCTTTGATTTATAAAGTTTTCCTTTGGATTACGAAATACCTTAAAACTAAACAACATAAGCAAAATCAACCATATCATCATAAAAGAAAAAAAAGTTCAGTTTCAAAGGCTGGAAAAAAAAAACACAGTTGGCAGAACACATTCATACAGCATTTCCCAAATCCATCCAAAACCAAGGTAAGCTCCTATTTCTGTTTAAGCAATTCTTATACTCAAACTGTTGCCAGTATTATTTTCTACATAGACATTTTTTGCACAAGAACAAGTACTTATGTAGAAAATTATTATGAGGGAGGAATTCAGAGTTAATTTTCCCCTACTGTGGCACAGGTACAATAAGCTGCTGTAAACCAAATCCCTAAGTGTAGTGTTCACCCAGAGAATGTGTGAAACCTCACCCCAGAGAATGTATGAAACCTCACCCCTATCACTCTAAAAAAATTATATACACACACACTCAAGACATATATGGTTAAAAATAATCATCTTACTTGCGCTTATGTAAATATCACCTTTGTGTAAATACAGTGTCTTTAATGTACCTGTTCACTATGCCATGTTCCCTTTTACTGCCACAGTGACCCGCTAGTTCATTGCTCCCCCCCCCTTGTTGCAGGAAACTCTAGCTTATTTTTTGCAGTGTCTTATCTTTAGCACATTTCATTGAAATTCTTGCCTTGTAACCTATTTTAACCTGTTCTCCGTTTGTGTTATTGTATGGTCATTTTTGTCATTATTTCTTACACCTTTTTACAATATTTGGATATATTTCAGGTTCCCTTATCTTTTTAAACTTTACTTGATAATGTCACTATGTCAACAAAGTCTTTAAAAACAGAGGCTGTCTTTGTTAGTATGCGGATTCCAGCTAAAATTCAGCTGCAACATTTAAACCACTTTTTTCAGTAGAAGTGCCATGCATACCAACTGTTTTCAAATCTGTTTTTAAACCCATTAACTCCTTGGGGTGGATTCCACTACAGGAACGAAATAAATAAGTTTCATTTGTAAAATGTTGTGGCACTCACAACACACAGGTGTCTCAGATTATCCTCAAGGTACTTTGTTTAATTGACTGATTAAATCAATAAATAGTGACAGAAAAATGTATGCTTATCACCTCGTTTAAGGCAGATTTTCTGTGCATTCTGAAGGTTCAGCCTAGAATAATTTATATAAAAAGTCACACAGTGAGTAAGTTTGAAGGCATTGACAATAATAACAAAGTAAAGGTTCTCTCTAGACTTGTTAAATGTAGGAACATTTAAATCTCTGTGCTTCGCATCAATGTAGGCTCATAAACTACGTTTTAATAAATGGTAAGTTAACATTTAAAAAGGAGGATTTGTCTGCGTATTATTCAGACTGCATGTTTAGTAACATCAAAAAATATTTCAATCTGACTACTGAATGTTTTATTTTACCCAGCTGTTACTATATTGTTACTGTTACCTATGCAGCTGTGTCTTTAGTTTTTTTAATCTTCATCATTACTGCAGCGTTTCAGAAAGAATTAATTAAATAACTAAATAAATAATCAGAGAAATGAGAAAGCTAGGTGAAAGTATGCCTTTGACTATTGTGATTGAATCATTATCTTATACTGGGGTCCATTCCAGCAAAAAAGTTAACTTTAAAAGGAACACCAGTGCCAGCAAGTCTGAATTCTGGGCCTGCCCTATCTGATGTCTTGGTCTGCTCTGAAAGTAGATCATCAGCAGACGTTTCTCCATACCCAGAGTCTCGTATGTCAATACTCAAAGAGAATTATAAATCAAACTTTAAGAATCACCTGAAAAGCAGAAATGGGTCATGGTTTTGTACACCAGTTCTTGCCAATAAACAAAAGAACAGGCTGAAGTTCTCATGTAGCTTGGAAGGATAGGTAACCAAAGTTTGGAGTTTTAAGTTTTGACTGGGAAGCTGGAGCCAGTACCAAAACCTAACAACTATGCTCCCACTCTCTTTCATGATCAATCCCCAAGCGGAAAGCAGTTCCCCTAGAAAATGACACCAACCTTTCTTTTGACACTCACATTGCTAAAGTGGTTAGAAAGACCTTCTACATTGCCCACCTGATCATGAAGGGATTCACATCCAGATCTAGTGAGGTCATTGTTCCCCTGTACTCTTCACTTATCAGACCAATGATCGAGTACAATGCCCCATTCGGGATGTATCTCACCCGACATCTGCAGCAATTGGAGAGACCCCAAAAGTTCCACACCAAAAGGATAAAGGGACTCCAAAATCTGTCATATGCTGCCAGATTGAAGAAACTCCAGCTCTATTCAGTCGCATACCGTCTGCTCAGAGGTGACATGTGCCTGACATACAAGGCCATGTCCAACCCGGAATTAATGGACATGCTCCACCTCAAAAATCCAAATCCACCAAAACCACTAGAGCAAGCGACTTAAACCTTAGCACGGATATAAATAGGACATGCTGGAGGGATAGATTTATCACTCAGAGACTCCCTATGCTGTGGAATAAAATCCCGGTCCATGTGAGGCAGAGCACCTCACTGACTCTGTTCAAGAGAAATCTAGACCTGTGGATGGGAGATCGTAGGTTTACCCCAGGAATCATCTCTGTGTCACTGCTGGACAGAGGCACAACAAACTAATGGGCACAGTATTTTTTCATATAAGGGGTGGCGTAAGCCACAATAATTTGGGCTAGGCTTATAAATGCCTTAGGGCAGATAGTCTAGTATAAATCTATGAACCTATGAACCTAAAAGATAATATGGCATTTCAAGTATGATATGGACCCACACTGAAGGCTGACGGTGTTATTTTTTTTTGTCCTCTAGAGGGGGCTATGTCATACCAGGACACCCCCAAACTAGCCAACAAAACACCGAAGCTGGTCTTAAAAAACATTCAGTCATCTCTTTTCTCTATTTGTTGTTACACAGACAGCCGATTATTCATTTTAACTGCTTTGTTTGGTTCTGTCTTGATTTTTCAACTTTCTGCTACACTAATTGTTTCAAATTTCCTGAGCCATGTCTAGCCACCATTGTAATGAAAAACTCTAAACAAACTTACAAATGTCAACTCCTCCAACAGACTACTAGAGCAAACATAAACTGATACATTTTAATTACCTTAAATAAGATAATGTTCCCTGTGAGATATAGCAGACTTCAATAAATATGCCTAGGTTACTTCCTTTTGGCTGCATTACCCCCCCCCCCCACACACACACACACACACACACACACACACACACACACACACACACACATACACACACAAGCATGCACATATTCCCAAGTTTGAGGCCCATCCTATGTATTGCATTATAGCTTCCATTTGTTCAAAACCTAAGCAAAAACATAAAAGTGTAACGTGATGACAGGGACAAAACTGGTCCACCTAATGTCCTCATTTAGCACACGAGGTACATTAAGCTTTTATTGTACTTCTGCTTTTCTTCCTCTTTTCCCTCCAAGATGGCCTCACATTTGTCCCAGTCAGTTTGAATTCCTCTACCTTTTTTGGTAGGCTGTTCTATGTTTTTAGAAATCTGAAAGGAAAAAAAAAAGCCAGATAAAATTTGGCTTTGGAAGAATAAGAGCTAAGGTGTAAATTCATTTGGTATAACTAGGTCTGAAACATTTTGCTTACTCTCACCTGGACTGGTGAGAGGTCATCAGCATGGCTGCATCTAAAAGACTCCTTAATGACCTCCTAGTTCATAGGTTCATAGGTTAGTACTAAGCTAACTGCCCTTGTGAGCCATTTTAAGCTTAGCCAATTATCCCTTGTGAGACTCAAACCCTGCACCTTGTGTTTGTAAGGCAAACACCTTAACCATTAGGCCACCCTCCCAACCCGATAGTGTACAGGTAAACTCACCACAACCACTTGTTCACTATTCTTTGGAAATAAGTCCACGACCCCTTGGCATGATATGTGCCTAACGTCTGAGTGATGACATGCAACAGCAGAGTCACTGGTCTGCCCGTCCTTGGGAATGGAGCAAGTCATCTTAGCACATCATGTACCAAACACCTAGCCATGTGTGTCACTACAACTGCTTGTACACCACTCCCTTATACATAGAACACAGTATTGTGACGTGATGTGTGCCAGATTCCCGACAGATATCACTGGCTAGTAGTCACTACTATGCCACTTCCCGGTCATGTGTAATGCTTTTAGCCACATGTGCCACCACAACCATTTGCATACTATCCCTCAGGCTCGCTGCTCCTTGGTTTTCTATATTTTAGGCAAGCTCCACACTGTTCATGTACATCACATGAACCATCAGAGTAACATGAATGGATATGAAATTCTGTAACATGACTTGTAAAATTTGCCAGGAAGCACAGATTTGGGTTGCACATGACACACCTTGCTTAAATGCAGAGTTGCAGTGTTACTTTACCCCTCTTGGAAAGCATCACACCAGAACCACTAACACTGAATTGATTGTATGATGCCAAATGACATACAATTTATCGTCTCTGTCTTCTAACTAGCTCTCCTCTCACTCCAAGTGACTCTGAGCAGCCAGATGAATGGGTTGTGGCTTCCTTTGCTTCTCATCTTACATGGCTGTAATGACATTTGCAGGACCCCTAACAAGTGATTTAAAACACTTTTCTGACCCCCTATATGCCTGTCTTTCTTTGGTGTCCTGACATTCCCGTTACCTTGAGCAAAGAGATACATTCATGTTTTGGTAAAGCCTTCTGTCACTTGCTGTCATCTCCCTCATCTCATCCTGCCTTATGTGCATGCGACTAACAACTCATTCATTCATTCTGTGCTGACCCACCTGTCACTTGATTTTCTTTGTCTTCCTAGCTGTCTGTGACCCTAAGTAGATCATCTAAGCACTTTTTGCTTCTCTTCTCAATCTCTCACATACACTTTCCCTCACCTCACATTCTGTGGTCCTTTTCTCTGCCTGACATTTCCAAACATTCTGAAATACTTGGTTCATCAAGTCATCCCTGAAAATAAATAAACAGAAATGGCCAACACATGCTGTAACACCAGAACTCTTCAATGCAACATTTTAAGCATTGATGAAGTCAGAACTGACTTTTCATTGCACTTGCAGAATATGACATGAAAACTGAGATTTTCTCCCTCATGGAGTTCAAAGTTCGTCAACACCTTGCCTGAAGGCTATGTATCTAGTTCTAAATCCTGATCTGAAACATATCACAGCTGGTTCTACTCATTTGTCAGCATTATGATTACGGATACCACTAACTCAGGCTTACCCAACTCACAGGACATGTCTTGCAATGTGGAAAGTGGAGCGTGTCCATGTGGCAAATATTTTTAAAAGTACAACTACCACATATTGCTATGAGAACCCCAGTTGCAGTTACAGAAGCTGGTTACAAATAAAGGAGGAGGAATGTAAACACTGAACATACAAGCTAATTTGCACACACATATACTTAAAACAGAAATTGTTGAAGTGCAGGACCTATAATTTCAGCCTGTGAAAATGGGGAAGTCTGCAGGTATTTGTGTACCTTCATGCTGCACCCAAACAGGTTAGTGCCGCTATCAGAAGGAGTGCAGGTACAAGCACATTGGGCAGAATCTGGAAAGTGTAACTGGCAGGGTCTGTCTACACGGCAAGTCTACTACTTGCTAAAGAGACAAGAACAAATTATTAATCCCAGAATATGAAACTACCATTTTGTAAATTACCATGGTTGCAGTAATCACATTTGATGACCTACTTTATCTCTGTTGAGTGTGTTAGAGCCTCACTTGTCAGAAAAACAAAGAACTTACATATTTATTTCTGATACAAGTACTGACATACTCTAACAGAGATGGTTTTTGGTCACCAGCTGCCAGGCATGTATTTATCAAACATTATCACAGTCTTTTTTTTTTTTTTTTTAATAAGAAAACATTTGTTCAGAAACCTATGTGACAAAACTTGCACGTGCATCTTTCGCTTATTGTCGTTTTTCATTAAATAATGACAGCATATGCACAGAAGTGGGATGATTGGAGGAGACACTGGTATATGTACGGAAGCCAGTGTCTCACTTCTACTCTGAAATAACAATGCTTAGATTGTGATATCACAGTTTGTTCTTATGGCAATAGTGTTATAATGCCAGAGAAATGTGATTACAAATAAGATGTAGAGAAAAAGTATTATTTACAAGGCAGTGTGCTCGGTAACAGCACAGCAAAGTCATTACAAAATAAAAAGTCATGCATCTAGACAATTTCTGAAAGGTATACATTGATCCCCCCCCCACACACACACACACACACTGGAGAACATGATGCCTCAGTAGTAAAACTTTCTATGTCAGTTCCAGAGTCTGGGGTTCAGTCCTGCTCCCCAAGCTCTGCATGTGTGAAGTATGGACAATCAGCATGTACTTTTTCAGGGTACTCTCATTTTGTATCACCACCCCAAAACACGGACTTGACTGGCTATAC
Source organism: Protopterus annectens (assembly GCF_019279795.1). Lineage (NCBI taxonomy): Eukaryota > Metazoa > Chordata > Ceratodontiformes > Protopteridae > Protopterus > Protopterus annectens. The sequence goes on along the minus strand of NC_056743.1, from coordinate 674,828,840 downwards.
TAAACTGGCTATCTATAACACAAGTGGGTCAGAATGAGACTCAAAATAGTCACTTTAGACTGTACCCCTGTACTCCCATTTCACAATATCAGTAATCATAACTAATGCTGAAGTCAGAGAAAAGTATTTCAGAAATCAAAACCCATTTGGTTTATCACTGGAAAGCAGTTCCACTACGATATACCAAAACCCATCTAATTAGGATACACTTGCTCAATCCCTATTTCCTTGACTGTGGAACCATTCTGAGCATGACTATCAGTAAAGAAAACAGTTTCTTGCAAACACACAGCAACTGCAAACAAAAGTAAGTGCTTTAGCAGAAGGGGCAAGCCACACTATAACTCCATGTCAGGGACTTCACCCACCTCAAACATCCTTTCCTTATTATTCTCCTTCTGATATTATCACGACTTGGAGGAAGAAGAGCCGCTACAAAATAGAGACAGATATGGTTCGCTCGTTCTTCAAGTTGCTGTGATTGCACGGTAAGCATTAAACAGTGAAATGTGATGTTTCATTCATTGCTACAACATGCAACAAGCACACAAACAGCAGCCAACAGTATCATGCAAGTGTACTTGAGTAGTTATAAACGAAGCAATTCTCGATCCTACACCGAAAGGGGAAACCCACGTGTACATAGTACACAGATTAGAAAATCACCACTACCAAACCTCAGGCCCTCTTTTCTTCTCCTGTGGGTGTATATGCATACTAGTGGCAGATGAGATTATCAAATCAGTTTGTTTCAAGAGTCAGCATTCAAGAGCAAGTAAGTTAGTATTATCACTCTTCCTGAAAACCTGTGCTGATATACAAAATTATTCTCTCACAAAAGTTATTACTGGAAAAATTGCATCTCTCGGGTATTAGTATCAATCAGTGCAATGACCGGTCGTGGTTGTCTAAGGCTGCAATAACAATTTTCACTCTGCTGTCAAGGGGTTAGAGGTATCCACAACACATCAGAAATAACAAAATGCTACTACATGCCACAAAGTACTTGAACAGGAGTGATTTCTAACACTTGGTAGCAGTACGTACCAAGTAAGAGTATAACATGAAGGCATGCAACAGATGTTACCAACAACTGCTTCATAAATGTGACATGTGCAACATTTAACATTCAAATCTAGTTAAGCAACTTAACTTTTTTTCTCAGAACTGCACTACAAAATTGTCAGAGAAGGCCTCTCCTAAAACTAGAAGTCTATAAATGTGACCTTACCAAGATTCAGCTGCATCACTTTGTGGGATGAAAGCAAAGGATCCTGGGATAGCTGTATCGTATCCAGGAAAGTTGGGCTCTGATTTAGTTGACCACCAAGACCACAGAAATATATGGTTTGAAATATATGTTACACTGCCTTGGAAAATTTTCCTCAAGTACACATTTTCAAATTAAACAAACTACAGCACATGCACAGAGAAAAAAAAATACTGAGGGCAAAGTTGCAAAAGGTCTGGAATAAGGTAACTTCACAACAGTAAATTAGTCTGTCTCAGAATGCATCTTAATTCTAATCTATTGTCAGTGCTAGGAGCAAATTGTCAGACTTAGACATATAAAAAATGCATTCTCTAAGGACGACCCAAGCTTTAAAGGCAGCAAAGCAAGATGGCTCCTTCCCCAAAAATTCACCTCTTTTGTGAAAAACAGAAAACCAAAAAAAACAGCAGTAGACAGTAACCTTGTTTACGTGTTTTGTGTGATACATGTTTTAACAGTAATGTTCATTTCAAAATGCAAGTTTTTTCCCTCTTCTAAAGATGCTGTGGGCTGGTATTCATAATGTATATTTTTATTTTTTAAATCATTATTGTTAACTGGGTAAATCCTCTAGGCATAAGCCTTTTTCAGGGGTGAGAAAGGAGTACTGTCTGATTAAGTGATTTGCTCAAGTCACACAGTAAGCAAATGGAGGTGGAGGGAACCAAACTCCATTTTCATGAGAATCTCATTAGCTGCTCATAGCCTTAATCCTCTGGGGGAAAAAACTGCTAAAAATTCCACACGTAATAAGATACTATAATCTTCTACTTACAGTTTAGTCCCACATGCAAACAGGAAATATGAACATCCTAAAACTGCAAATGAATCCAGACTCTACAAATGGGAAGCTCATTAGATGATGCAGCAGGCATTATTTAAATTAATAATAATTGTTTTAGTTAGTAATGTAACCTACACTTCTGACAGACATCCGATTTTTTTAATATTTTCTACTATTTTTTGTAGAGGGGTTTTAACAACAGAGCTAACATTGCTTTTTAAGTAATAACTGCAGACTTTCAGAAGCAGTAGTCAGTGTTAATTTTCTAGAACTAATACACTCAAGATTAATGTTTTACTTTAAAAAAGTTTAGCTACGCACAAAGTGGTGAACAGCTAGTTTTCTATCTGACTTCTGTCAGGAATTAAATCTGTGCAACACTTTTTCTGCTATCCCAATTGTATTACTTCTTAGTTTGCTGAGGTCTATGCTCACAGCAAGCACTGCAGTAAAAATATATGGATGTCACAATAACAGAGAACTAAATCATCACAAATGAACAGCGAGGACAAATGCTTACTGGTGGTGTGTACCAACCCCACCCAAAACTGTTCTGAGGCAGGCTTTGTAAGTTTCAGGGAGTTAGAAATTATAGCTCTGCAGAATTTAACTCTAAACAGAAAGTATTCAGGTACCGTCTTCAATTTTAATTATCAATTACAAAAGTCTTTTTCAGTACAGCATTAGAATGTTTGGTTTCACTTTTGTGTATGTGTGTATATATATATATATATATATATATATATATATATATATATATATATATATATATATATAAAAAACATACAATAGTTTCTGGCTCACTCAAATCAGAATCTAAAAATTCCACTATCGGTACATCTTTTGAATGTATTACTTACACATAAAATCCCAACATTAAAAAAAAAAAAAAGCACACCATTTCACATAGTTTTCTGCAACAGGATGATTTAAAACATATCTGCTGGTGTCATGGTTTATAAGGGACAGGCCAAAACCATGTCCTGTACTTTGCACTATCCAACCCATTCCCTGGCACAGGTGGACAAGGAGACATACCATTCACCACCCCAAAAGGGCTTACCACAGCTCTCTCTCTCTCTTACAGTTTGCAAGCACCCTGAAGCATAATTCAGAAAGAGAAAGTTTATGGAAACACAGCCAAGGTTCACCTTAACTGCTTTCACTGGCTCTCATAATGCAGTCAGAACAGAAGGGTGTGTGACATCGTACTGTTCACATTACTTAATTTAAAAAAAATGTATTCCTTTTCTTTCTTGACTGGCTCAATTCTTTGAAGACTTTGACACATGAACAGATACAAAAAGCCCTTGTGCTTACAAAATTCACCAAGGCAGACCAGCTCCCTTTTGGACAAACCAGAAGAATGTTATACTGTTTTCTGAGTTTCCTTTCATAAATCACTTTACATTAAAATCACTTGGTTCTTTTTCTGATGATGGGGGGTCATTCTGTTGCTGTTCTTCTTCCCCTCCCTCCACTGTCATTTCCATCTGGTTCCTTAGGCTGACCCATAGTACCATAACTTGCAAAAGGCCAAATAAGCAAGCAAACTGTAAAATGTAAGTTTGAACAACCCAAAGGACAAGGCCCATGCCAAATGTGGCCACCAGGAACATAGCTATACCGTGCAACCACAGTTTCAACACTCCCTGGATGCTGATGATATCCAACAGAATTCTGAAGAATGGAGAACAGACAGAGAGGAAGCCAACCACAAAGAGGTCAAAAACGTGGCGGATGAAGTTGAAGCAGATCTCAAAATACTCAGGACTGTTGACATCCAGTCCTGCTAGCGTACCTTGCAGCAGTTGTTTCTCTGTGCCCTCGTTATTTGTCCCTGGATTGTGATCACCTCCAGCATGGCTGTTACTGCTGCTCCACAGACTCCGCCAATGAGTCTGTTTCTGCTCAAGCTCACCCACGTCTACAGGCTGGTTACTATGGTTCCACAGACTCAGCCAGTGTGCCCGTTTCAGCTCTGGCTCACCTGTATCCACAGTCTGGCTACTGCTGCCTCTCCACAGACTAAACCAACGTGTCTTTTGCTCCCCCACAGCTTCCAAACAGCCAGTGTTAGGGTGCTGATCCCGTCCACCTAGAATATGACTCAGCCAGCTGAACCAGTATCTTTGCTCCACTGGTTTGGCTTCCACAACTTTTTCTTCTTCATCTTCTCCCTCATGAAAATCCAGCTCTTTCTTCTTCTTCCTCCATCCTAAGGGCATGGGTAAAGATGTAAGCCAGTTAAAAGTTTCCCTTAGCAACATTTGGATACTACCCACAATGCTGCAGTACAATGAAATGGAGTGAGCTTGCTGAATAGGCACAGACAATTCCTGTTTTTTGAAATGTGGATGTTTTCTCACTGACTAAGCTGCTGATAAATATCTCCACTCAGTTTCAGCCCTTTGCTGGCTCACAGGATTCAAAGAACAAATGTAAAATAATAAGCACGAATCAGATGAGCAAGTAAACACATTTTATCAAGTCTTTCTGAATGTACATTTGATTGATTCCCTGCCAGTTCTCTCATAGGGTTCTAAAATTTTCTCGAGAAACTTTTACTGCTCTCACTGTCCCTTCCACTCACATCCTTTCCGTAGCTTTCTTTCTCTCCACTCGAATGCAGTGCTCTGAAGTAGCAGGAAACAGCTGGGAGCCCAGCCCTGCCCTTGCAGGCTTTCCTTGCTAAGGCAGCTCAGAAGGATCAAATTTTATCAGCTTGTAAATACCAAAGGCTGGGGGAGGGGTGCACTTTGAACTGCAACGTCACAGCTTTACAGTTCATCTGTCAGCAGGCAGAACACATTCAGAGAGAGAAAAAGAAAGAAAGAAAAAAAGAAAGACATCTTCAATATGCAGACTAAAAACTATTAGGCAAATAATCAAGTTTTTATCAATACATGCTAAACACAACTTAATAGACTATAAAACATGTACAGTATTTGTAGGTACAATTCATTTTTAAATTACATATGATGCAGCAAAAGTTAAATTCAATCATATTTAAAATTACTGCAGAAATACCTAATTTTAATAGTTAGTTATTGCTATTATATAATACTTTTCGACAGCATCATAAATACAGTTTTATTTTATTTAATTATTGTATTTTGTTAGCCAATAATCAATCAGGACCACAGTCCATTTTCAGAGGAGATATGAAGTGAAATGCTCATCTGATTCGTGCTTATTATTTTACATTTGTTCTTTGAATCCTGTGAGCCAGCAAAGGGCTGAAACTGAGTGGAGATATTTATCAGCAGCTTAGTCAGTGAGAAAACAGTTGTACAATGAGAAAATTTTAAAAGCAGAGCAGAAAAGTGGAGTGACACTTGCCTGTCCAAGACAGAGAAAAAAATTACCCCGTTATTTAGTGAATTTATGAGACTTTTTATTTTGCAGCTTTACAGAAACCTATTTCATTCTATTACACAAAAACTCATCCCAGAGAACAAGTGTAATTTTTTTTTTGGGGGGGGGGGGAGTTTGGAAGGGTGCATAGAATCCATTGTCTCTTATTTATGCACGTTCTTCCTTTCTCCTTTTTCTTTGTTATAACTCCACTTCCCTTCTAGCAGTCCAGAGAAAAATGTAGATTTTAGCAACAGTACTCTATTTCTGTGATAGAGAAGAGCACCCTGTCTCTGTCATAACTTTAGTTATTGCCTTGAATTGGTATATAAATAGGAGTATTGACTTTCTGGTTACCACCAGCTTTAGCATCAGTGTGGTAACCATGCCTAAATCATCAGGTTACTTATAGTACCTGCCTCAACAAATGAAATAAATGCAAAAGGCTAAATTTGCTGTAGGACGGTGCTTTTACATATTCAATAATCCATCAAAAAACAACCAGCGTTGTTTCCACCTCAATGCACACCCACAGACAAGATTGTTCCCTTGTCCTATGTGCATGTCCATCAGCAGTCTAACATCCATGAGTTCCCACAATGCTTCCCCTAATGCACATCCATTCTCCAATGAGATCACTATAATATTATTAATGTGCGCATCACAGCTTGGTGGGTACAGAATTCTTGGTCCAATTACTCTGTGCTTAGTCACCTGCCTCCGCTTGACTCAACAATTGAGACTGCATCCCTCCACCTAGCATGGGTGGGCCAGCATCAGCCATTCAATTACAACTTCATTTTGTCAGGACTTCTGGTTCGCAGGCTTCTAATCTAAAATGGGCTACTGGATTATAATCCAGACTTTCATCACACGATGGAGTCAACCACATACCTTGTTTGTTTATAGAGAGAAAACATTCTAATGTGTAATGTCTATGTACTTGCTTCCAGTGTGAAATGTGCACTGTCTTTCCTAAATCCTATTTATGGTCCACCAAGATAATTTTGGATGAGTGCCCCATTAAACTCCAGCAAGCAACCTAACATGTACAAGTGTAAATGTGTCCTTGCATAGAATCTCACAACAGTTTCTGTAGGATTTTTGGAAAAGAAGAAGAGGGCTAGCAAGACCTAAAGTTCCCAAGGAATATTGCATAAGCAAAGATTAGAACTGAATATATATATATATATATATATATATATATATATATATATAAAAAACACTATTTATCAAGCTAAAACTGTCTTCATACTTGTCAAGTACAAGAGGCCCACTGCTAACTATAATGTAATAGACATGTTTTAGTCCCAGATCTGATCTGCAAAGATAGAACTGCTTCATCCTTCCATTCAAGGTTCAGTTTGAGCATCTTAGACAGATTTGCAGTTCTATTAAAGCTGTATAATGAGTAGCGAACGGCACCAGGACAATCCAGTCAACACAAGGACGTATCGAGAATTATTCAAGATGTTCGCAACGCCAAAAACAGATACTTCCTCGTTTTCAGTTTGTAAACGCAATTTTAATGTTGAACGCCGCTTCCTACACAGGGGAAGCTTCATCAGACAATGAGACACAAAACATAATTCAATTTGAACTAAACAAGAAGGAAAGACAATGATGTCATTTCCTTCAAAGTTTACACCTGGTTTTTAAAAGACAAACACCATTTCTTTTTTGATATTTGTTGCAGTCACTACAAAATGAGCAGGAATACTCATTCACATAAAATAACACTATTACCCGATCAGGCTAATACCTTGTTAATGTCTAAACACAGTACAAAAATGTCATTTAATACGGTTGGACTTCAGTGCAACAGATAGCATACATGTACTAAAAATTCAGAAATATACCCTACTTTTTATGTGTATATAATAAGGGTATATAACATTAAAAGCTTTTTAAAACATTAAAATCGTGTTAAAGCATATAGGAACCATTCGACCTTAATAGGTCAAAAAACTGTACATAATTAAATACAAGTTTCTTAAAATATTATGGACATTATGATTTAAAAAACTTTTATAAGAACCAATGCTAATAAGTATTCTCTCAAAAGAAGTAAAGTTTTATACTCGGTTCTATGTATAGCACTGTACCTGTTCTTATTGATGCTCTACTATGGCACCACCTATAATATTAATATGAAATCAATCAAGGACTGAGCAAAAGTATAACGAGGTAAAAACAATAAGTATGTGTGTAGGTCACCTCAAGTAACTTTTATATTTCAGCACAGCAAGAATGTTACATGCTTCATTTAATCCTGGATAGGAAAAGCGTTTAGGCGTAGCTGCCATTCTAGTTCTCTAATCTCAAGTAAAAGAGCTTGTGGGCCCCTCTTATACCCACATTGACACTGTCAATACCCATGTAGGAAAAACTATGTCAGTATGTTTAATGATGTGTTTAGAAAGTGCGTTGTCGCCTTTTTAGTTCTGATTGCATAATTGTGTTGGTAAGGCGGTCCTTTAATCCGGTCCGTCTTTCCAACATAAATACAGTGCAACAGTTACAGAATGCAAGATATACCACAGATTTGGTGTTACAAGTAATTTTATGATTAATGTTATATTTGATTCCATTAACCATAAATGTATTTCCTACTTTCAAAAATCTGCACAATTGCACATCCACAAATAGCAGTACCATTGTGTCTCAAGAAAAAATCAGTAGGGTCTTCCCTAACTTGAAGTAGTTCTTTTAGGTTGTTACCCCTCTTAAAAACAAAGGATGGTTGTAAACCTAGAGTTCCTATCAGCTGTGGGTTGTTCAAAATGAAGGACCAGTTTTTCTTGATGATTGAACAAATGGCATTAATATGCCTATTGTAAGTAATAACTAGACTAGACTTAAAGTCAGCCTTACTACTTTCAAGAACTATACATGGTTCTACGTCCACAGTGACATCTTCAATGTTGTTATCCACTAGTGTATAGGACTCTAAACCTACCCTTTGTGTAATGATGGAATCAATATTTCGTTGTGAAAGGAGGGGTTTATAAAATCCATTCTCTCTTTTAATAGAGACTTCATCGATTAAACCATCGATGAATTCAATGGGGTACCCTCTGTTAGAAAACATAGTCTTAAGGTTTAAACACTCGGTCTCGAAAGATTCAATGGTGTTACACATGCCGCCCGGACTAATTGTCCTTTCACAATGGACTTCCTCTGTTTCCATGGGTGGTTACTATTAAAGTGGAGGAAACCATTGCAGTACGTTGTTTTTCTAAAGATGCTAGACAGGTAGCCTTGATAACCCACATCTTTAACAAGTTTAATGTCTAAATAATCAATTTCTCTTGTAGAGAAATGGTGTGTAAATTTTAAAAATGTGGAGGAGTTGTTCATATATTCAATCATATTACTAGCCTGATTTGAATATATGAACAACTCCTCCACATTTTTAAAATTTACACACCATTTCTCTACAAGAGAAATTGATTATTTAGACATTAAACTTGTTAAAGATGTGGGTTATCAAGGCTACCTGTCTAGCATCTTTAGAAAAACAACGTACTGCAATGGTTTCCTCCACTTTAATAGTAACCACCCATGGAAACAGAGGAAGTCCATTGTGAAAGGACAATTAGTCCGGGCGGTACGTATGTGTAACACCATTGAATCTTTCGAGACCGAGTGTTTAAACCTTAAGACTATGTTTTCTAACAGAGGGTACCCTATTGAATTCATCGATGGTTTAATCGATGAAGTCTCTATTAAAAGAGAGAACGGTTTTTATAAACCCCTCCTTTCACAACGAAATATTGATTCCATCATTACACAAAGGGTAGGTTTAGAGTCCTATACACTAGTGGATAACAACATTGAAGATGTCACTGTGGACGTAGAACCATGTATAGTTCTTGAAAGTAGTAAGGCTGACTTTAAGTCTAGTCTAGTTATTACTTACAATAGGCATATTAATGCCATTTGTTCAATCATCAAGAAAAACTGGTCCTTCATTTTGAACAACCCACAGCTGATAGGAACTCTAGGTTTACAACCATCCTTTGTTTTTAAGAGGGGTAATAATCTAAAAGAACTACTTCAAGTTAGGGAAGACCCTACTGATTTTTTCTTGAGACACAATGGTACTGCTATTTGTGGGATGTGCAATTTGTGCAGATTTTTGAAAGTAGGAAATACATTTATGGTTAATGGAATCAAATATAACATTAATCATAAAATTACTTGTAACACCAAATCTGTGGTATATCTTGCATTCTGTAACTGTTGCACTGCATTTTATGTTGGAAAGACGGACCGTAGATTAAAGGACCGCCTTTACCAACACAATTATGCAATCAGAACTAAAAAAGGCGACAACGCACTTTCTAAACACATCATTAAACATACTGGACATAGTTTTTCCTACATGGGTATTGACAGTGTCAATGTGGGTATAAGAGGGGGCCCACAAGCTCTTTTACTTGAGATTAGAGAACTAGAATGGCAGCTACGCCTAAACGCTTTTTCCTATCCAGGATTAAATGAAGCATGTAACATTCTTGCTGTGCTGAAATATAAAAGTTACTTGAGGTGACCTACACATACACATACTTATTGTTTTTTACCTCAAGTTATACTTTTGCTCAGTCCTTGATTGGATTTCATATTAATATTATAGGTGGTGCCATAGTAGAGCATCAATAAGAACAGGTACAGTGCTATACATAGAACCGAGTATAAAACTTTTACTTCTCTTTTTGAGAGAATACTTATTAGCATTGGTTCTTATAAAAGTTTTTTAAATCATAATGTCCATAATATTTTAAGAAACTTGTATTTAATTATGTACAGTTTTTTGACCTATTAAGGTCGAATGGTTCCTATATGCTTTAACACGATTTTTAATGTTTTAAAAAAAGCTTTTAATGTTATATACCCCTTATTATATACACATAAAAAAGTAGGGTATATTTCTGAATTTTTAAGCACATGTATGCTATCTGTTGCGGCACTGAAGTCCAACCGTATTAAATGACATTTTTTGTACTGTGTTTAGACATTAACAAGGTATTAGCCTGATCGGGTAATAGTGTTATTTTATGTGAATGAGTATTCCCGTTCATTTTGTAGTGACTGCAACAAATATCAAAAAAGAAATGGTGTTTGTCTTTTAAAAACCAGGTGTAAACTTTGAAGGAAATGACATCATTGTCTTTCCTTCTTGTTTAGTTCAAATTGAATTATGTTTTGTGTCTCATTGTCTGATGAAGCTTCCCCTGTGTAGGAAGCGAAAACGTTTTCAACATTAAAATTGCGTTTACAAACTGAAAACGAGGAAGTATCTGTTTTTGGCGTTGCGAACATCTTGAATAATTCTCGATACGTCCTTGTGTTGACTGGATTGTCCTGGTGCCGTTCGCTACTCATTTTGGATTGGTAGTCTTTTTTTCTTTGGTTATTAGTAAAGCTGTATAATGATGTAGTACAGGCTAGTTAAATGCCTTAGTTGGTCTCCCTGCTTTGATTTCCACGGAGCCCAATACAGGAAGTCACTAGAATTAAAAGACTCTGCACATGTACGACACATTCAATACTGACTTTAAGTACCTAGTTTAAGTCACTTTAATAGATGCTCTGCTGAGTTCTAGTACCCCTCCTCAGTCTCTCTATCTAACACCTTGACTGATCAGTTTACCCTCCCTCCACCTTGGACCAAAGCTACCAGACATTCCCCATATTGATAGGAGACAGTTAACCCAATGTATCCCAGCCAGCACAGCTGAAAATGATGGCACTCATGACACTTTGCTACATACCTGGAGATTCATTACTTTCAGTCATGCATTTATGAATCAGAAATGAAGGAACGATCAGTAAGTCAAAAGCAATGGCTTTCCATAAAAACAGATAACATTTAATTGTGGGAAGAAAAGCAGAACATATTTTCTTAGCATCAGAAGCAAGCGATAACATTTAAAAGGGCCTTCATCAGAGTGTTTCAGTTCTGACCAAAGATAAAAGGGAATCCAAGATTATTGGGCAGCTTAGCCTCAAAGTTCTTGAGGGTGTTAAATTACTGGGCACCCTTATGAGTATCACTTCAAGATTTTGCCTTGTTTTCTGTTTGACTGAAACCTTGATCTGAGTTTTTGTTTTGTTTATTATGTTACTGGACAGCTGCATAAAGAGTTCATATGAGCACAGCCAACTTCTGAACCACACTGCTGCAGTTCATCCAGCATTATCAGTACATCAATGCTGCATCATCCAGGAAGCAAGAAGCCTTTGAGGTCTTGTCCCTCACTTAACTCTTTGAAGCAATGCCTTAAAGGGTTGCAGCTACAGACTGGCCACTCGGTACAATGAAAACAAGAGAGAAGCAATCCTTTTCATATATGCAGAAAGATGAACAACCTAGGGGTAAAACATCATTTGTTCCAAACTGAGTAAAGGCAAGGGCAGAGGCAGATGCAAACTGTTCTACTTAGTAAGAAAGCTGTACCTTCCATGAAGATTCCCAAAAATATCAGCCAAGGGAAGTTTCATGAAGGCTTTTTTTTTTTGCATTAATCCTATCTGGATAGTTATACTGTAATTTTAAGAAATGTGCTTTGGCACCAGAATGTTCCTGTTTGAACTGTCCACTTCCTACTTGGATTCAGTAATGGGTTTATCATGGTGTATGTCCAGTAAGAGAAGTATGAAAGTTGGCCCACTGTACTGACCTACAGGTTTTCAACCATGAGCTGAGTAACTTGAACAGGAATTATTTATACCAGGATGTTTTACTGTTCAATGAGCCCTGTTCCACTAAATATGAATAATCAGATGAGTTTCATTGACTCCCTGATTTGTTCAACAAAGAGCTATTTAGTGGAATGCGACTGCAAAACAGTGGGCATAAGGAGGTTTCTCCTTATCCCAAGGTTGTACGATCTTAGAATTAGGTATATATATAGAGATGTGAGAGTGTAGAGTGTGTAGAGAGAAGAGTTGTGTAAAATCTTACCATAACTGTAGATGTCCTTGCCTTCGCTGCTGCAGTATTCCTTACCAATGGGGGATTCCCTGCCATGAAGCTCTTCGTCCAGCCAGTTTACAAAACATTTCCATTGCTTTAAGGTACGCAGAACGTCACCTGCTTACTCCTTGCATAAAGTAGAGCATAAAGGTGATGTTCAGGCATACCATCCTCAGAACAGATTGCCCCATTAGGTTCATAGGTAGGTACTAGGCTATCTGCCCAAAGGCATTTATAAGCCTAGCCGGAATGTATTGCTTTCACTGCCCCCTTAGATTAGTTCCCTGTGCCTCTGTCCAGCAGAGCCATTGAAGTGATCCCCGGGGTAAACTTTCTGTTTCCCATCCACTCGTCAAGGTTTCTCTTGAAGAGGGTTAGTGAGGAGCTCTGCCTAATGTAGATTGGAATCTTGTTCCAGAGCACGGGAAATCTCTGGGACAGGAATTTATCCCTCCAGCACATCCTATTTATTGTTGTGGTGAGGTTTAGATCCCTAGACCGTGTGGCTCGAGGGGATATGATTTTCTTTAGGTGGAGCATGTCCATCAATTCTGGCTGGACATGGCCTTGTATGTCAGGCAGAGATCACCTCTGAGTAGGCGGCATGCAACCGAGTACAGCTGGAGTTTCTTCAGTCGAGCTGCATAGGGCATCTATCTGAGGCCAATGATCCTCTTGGTGAGGTACTTCTGTGGTCTTTCCAGCTGTTGCAGGTGTCTTGTAAGGTACATCCCAAATGGGGCGTTGTACTCTAGAATGGGTCTGATGAGTGATGCATAGAGGGGCACAATGACCTCTTTTGATCTGAATGCAAACCCTTTTGTGATTAGGTGAGCCACATGGAAGGATTTTCTAACCACTTTGGCAATGTGATTGTCAAAGGAGAGGTTACTATCTACTTGGGTCCTAGATCCCTTATTATATCTTCTGTATTTAGGGGGCTACCACCTATGTGGTAGTTTGTGGATACTTTATTTTTTCCAAAGGGGATGACTATGCACTTTTTGACATTTAGCTTGAGGCCATGGTTTTGACACCAGGTATCTGTCTCAGTGAGACCCTTTTGGAGAATGCCTGTGACAGCCGGAGAGTCAATTATACCCCCTAGTCTGCAGTCGTCAGCGAACTTGGTCAGCCATAGTCCTCCTGTGCTTGCCTGTACCTCTGAGAAGTATATGCCGAACAGGAGGGGTCCTAGGACTGAGCTCTGGGGAATGCCACTTGTAACCGGTTTATAGTCAGACCTAGCTCCTGCTACTCTTACCATGTGGGTTCTGTCCGTGATCCAGTTGGCAACCCATCTCGTGACATAGGGGTTTATGTTCAGGCTAGTGAGCTTGTCTATAATACCTGAATGGGGAATGGTGTCGAAGGCCTTTGTGAGGTCTAGGTAGGCTGTGTGGACCACCTTTCCCCTCATCTATAGCCTTGGTAACTGTCTCAAAGAAGTCCACCAGGTTTAGGAGGCATAATCTTCCCTTAACAAAGCCGAACTGGGTAGGGTCCAGTGTTTGGAGGCTCCCAATGTCTCTGTTAATGAGATTCATGATGATGCGCTCCATAGCCTTGCAGACCAAGCTATTCAGGCTTATAGGGCGATAGTTCCCGGGGTTTGTTGTGGCTCCACCTTTGTGGAGCGGAATAACCGTTGCTGTGCGCCACTCTGTGGGCATGTAGCCTGTGCAGAGGCTGAGTTTGAAGAGTGTATTTAAGTGAGGAGTTAGTTTGTCTTGGAGCTTGTGTAGGACGTAGCCTAGGACATGGTCCGGTCCCACTGATGCTGTGTTTTTGGCTTTGGAGAGGGCTGTTTTAACCTGTGTGTCTGTGATTTCAGGGACACTACATTCTTCTGGTATGGTTATGGGCCCTTTTGGGGGTGAGAGGGGGGTGAAGTTTGCACTGAACCTGTCTGCCAGGATGTTGATTATGCTAATCGGTTCAGTGTATTTTGTGCCATTCTGTACTAACTTCGAGCAGATCTGAAAATTGCAACTTAGATTCTTGACATAGCTAAAGAATGCCTTGTGGTTATCTTTAGAGTCCTTGGCAATTTTTCTTTTGAAGCTAGCCTTGGATGATTTTATGAGGGATCGTAGTTTCTTGCTGATACTGATCAGGGATGTCTTCCCTTCTTGGGATTTTACTCTTTTCTGTACTAGTTTTCTCCTTCTATTGTATAGCTTGTTTATGGCAGGGGTCCACCAAACTAGTTTCCTTTTCTTGGAGGAGTGAGTCTTGGTTTTGCTTGGGATAGCATGATCCATGCATTCTTGTAGGTGTCCGTAGAGTGCATTAATAAAGGATTTTGCAGCTTGGACAGCAATATCCTTTAGCATGGGGGCTTTGAACTTTCCACCTAGGTCTTAAGTAATGTGAAGTTTGCTTTTGAAATGTTTTTCACAGTGGTTTCTTTGACCAGGGGTGGGGGCGGAATGTGGATATCCAGAGTGATTAGTTTATGGTCAGATCTAACCTGCGAGGAGTTGACCTCTGGTGAGGAACACCGGTCGCCCATGTTGGTGATGACCAGGTCCAATATGTTGTCACCTCTGGTAGGGGTGTTAACCAGTTGATCCAGGGAGTTTGAGTTTATAAAGTCTAGGAAATGTTGGGCAAGGGAGTTTGTACTTGTGTAGTTCTCCCAGTTAATGTTTGGGTAATTGAAATCACCCAATATCAAGGTGTTTGGTAGGAGTTTTGTGTTTCCCAGTGTTTCCAGAAATGTGGAATGGGAGTCCTGGGACATGGTGGGTGATCTGTAGCAAGCTACAATTTGAATTGCAGTTTTGCCCTTTGTTAGTTGCACGTGGATGATCTCTGAAGCATCGTGCTGTGCCACTAACCTGGAGGTGTGGGTATCCTTAATGAATATGGATACGCCCCCACCTTTTATATTTCGGTACGGGTTTTGTGGCCAAAATGTATGGTATGAGTTGTAGCCTGGTAGTGCTGGGGTGCTCTCTGGAGCCTTAAACCAGGTTTCTGTTACTGCACATATATCGATTTTCTCCATACTGAGGAGTGCCTCGAGTGCGTGCATTTTGAGGTTTAGACATCTGGCATTGAGTAGCATTACCCTCAGTTTTTTGTTACTTGTGCTATTTATGGTGGTGGTTTTGTCTTTTGATCCTTGCCTAAAAAAGGCACTATTGGGGTGGCAAGAGCCTTGCCCAGTATTCAAAAGCCTAGAGGTGATAGGTGCAAGCCATTTCTAGTGAAGCAGCATGGCTTGTCGAGCATGTCATCCCAGGCTGACAGACACTGGATCCCCTTTGAATGACACCAGAGGCTTAGCCAATTGTTGAAATTGATCATTTTTTTCTTTATACCTTGGTATCATTCTTGGTGAGGGCAGGATGCTACTCAGGGTCAGGGTCATACCGGCCTGGGCTACGTGATCAGAGAGCTCCTCCATGTCTCTTCATGTAGTCCAGGGAGGTACAGCTCAGGTCATTCACAGCAACATGGACAATGACAGAGTCATATTTGTACTTGTTCTGGAGTGAACTGAGTGTTTGTGTTATTTGGCAGATCCTGGCACCCGACAGGCAGCTGACAGTAACCTTCTCCTTGTTCAGCCTAGTGAGTGGGACGTCAGTGTGCCTGACTATAGAGTCACCTATTACTAGTGTGTTGGGTATGTTATTTTGTCTTAAGGGCTGTGATTGTGTGGCACACTGGTGTTGTGAAGTATGTGTTTCATGGTGTGTGTTGGGGGGTGGATGTTGCATGGATGTCTGCTTTGGAGGTCTCTGTTGCTTTTGCAGATTTTTATTTAGAGACTCTGAGTATGCTTTTGTGTATTTATGTGTGTGTTTTTGCCGGTGCTGGTTTCATAGGTCTATGTGAGACTGGTGGTGTGATGCAAGTAATTCCCTTCTCCTCTTGACTGTCTGGTCCAGTCTTGGGTTGAGAGAGCCTAGCCTCCGGTTTGGCTATATAATTGCATCTCTCGCATATATTATTGTTTGGTGGTAGGAGGAGAGGGTTGTCTGTGTACATGAGGCAGTTGTAGCATTGCCTCAAAATGTCCAGATTCACCAGTTGGACCAGTGATTACACCTGAAACTGCCCTTTTGACATGCCTGGATAGGTACAGTGAACTGTTTTACTGATTGGCTGGTAAGGTCGAATAGTGAGCCTTGTCCTTCTCTACAGTATGGGGGGGGGGGGTCTAGTGCTAAGGTTTATTAATGCTTGCTATGAGTTTTGAGCAAGTAACGGGCTGAGAAGTGAATGGTTTGAGTGCTTAAGTTGAAAGTTTGTCTAGTTCCAAGGGAAAACTTGAAGAGCAGACTTTGTGGACCCAGGAATAGTTATACCCTAACTAAGCGGCACTGCCCGGTGTGACCGCAAAAATAGAAATTAGCTCAAAATGGCCAATAAACTACTAATTTCTGGGCTGAAACCACTCCTCCAGGGACAGATAGGCTGCTCAAAGCTCCCCTCTCTCACAGGTGAACAGAGAAACTTCTTTCTATCCAAGTAAGGTATGGGAAAACACAGAAACTTGTAACACAACCCTGAATTCAGCACTAACCTAAAAACTGGACTATACTAGCTTAGAAAGGCAGGAAAACAAGTATTTTTTTGTTTGTTTTTTTCAGAAAACAAAACAGATACAATAAAAAAAACACTTTAAATGCACATAAATGGCTATCACACTTGAGTGTGTAGCCTACAACAGTTAAATAGGTCATTTAAGCACAAAAACAACTTTGTTAAAGTGCAGGCAGTAAAATAAGTACAATCTGTAGCTAAAAAAAGCTTTTTAAATCACAGAAACTGTAGCTAATTCCACCTAAAACACCGATTTTTTAAAGGCAGCAAGAAAATGTAGAAAAATTATACTTAATCACTCCAAAGTCTCTCTTTTGTCTCTCTGCTGCTGTAGAACTCTGCAGGGCACCAGGCAGGAGCTTGCTGAGCTGTATACAAGCAGTCCAAGGAAAACCAAGGAGAATCTGCACAGCCAGAAAGGGAAAAAGGCCAGGGGGATGAAGGGAGAGAATAAATGCTGCATTGGTGAAGGCAAGGACATCTACTGTTATGGTAAGATTTTACACAACTGTACTATGTCCTTACATTCATTGGTGCAATATTCCTTACAAATGGGAGAGTGCCAAAGCTCAAGAAGAAACATGGGAGGAAGAAGCAGCAGGGCCCTCAAAGAAGCCATGAAGAACGGCAGCAGCAAAACCAGCTCTAGCTCTGGAGATACCATCCAACTGGTAATGTTTGGTAAAAGTATGCACAGAAGTCCAGGTAGCAGCTTCAAGAACAGAATTAGCATCTAAGCCTTTGAAAAAAGCACCAGAAGAAGCTCTAGTGGAATGAGCCTTATTAGAAGAAGGAAGGCTCTCACCATGAAAAGTGTAACAAAATGAAATAACCTTTGAAATTCAAGTGGAAATAGTTTGCTTGGAAACAGCCAAGCCTAAAGACCTAGGATGAAAGGAAACAAATAACTGGTCAGACTTCCTGATAGCTTTAGTTTTATCCTAATAAAATCTGGGCTGTTATGCACATCTAAGGTTATGTAGCACCCTCTCACTGTCAGATTGTGGAGAGGGAAAAAAGGTAGGCAAATTAATAGATTGATTAAGCGACAACTCATTAACCACCTTGGGCATAAAAGAAGGTTTAGTACGTAAAGACACCCTGTCCTCATGAAATATCAAAAAAGGTGGACAAGCCATAAGGGCTTGCAACTCAGACACCCGTCTGGCAGAAGTAAGAGCTAACAAAAGAACTGTCTTCCAAGAACAATGTTGCAAGGAAGCAGAAACAGCAGGCTCAAAAGGAGCCTGAATCAATTTTTCCAGAACAAAATTAAGATCCCAGGGAAGAGGAACAGGCTTCCTGGGAGGTTTAATATTAAGAACACCTCTAAGAAACTGCTTAGCCTCAAATCTAGAAGCTAACTGGGGAGTTACAGGCAGACAAGCAGAAACAGCTGATAAGTGGGCCTTAATAGAAGAATAGGCTAAACCAGCATTGTGTAACTCACAAATAAGAAAGAACCAAAGGAACAGCCACAGAAAGTGGGTCCAGGTCACAAGAAAGACACCAAATAGAAAACCTCTTCCATTTAGATAAGTAGGATCTCCTAGTAGTAGGTTTCCTGGCCTCCTGCAGGACCTGCAGCACGTCCCCAGAAAAAAGGTGTTTATGAGGAATCAAAACCTTATTAACCACAGTGTCAGTTGAAGCGTGGACAGGTGGGGGTGGATGAGAGATCCCTTGTCTTGTGTGAGGAGATCCACCCTGTGAGGTAACCTCTGATGATTGCCCCTGGCGAGATGCAGAAATAGAGGGAACCAGTGCTGTCACGGCCAGAAGGGAGTCACCAACAAGATTTTGGGAGCATCCTGTTGAATCTTGAACAGGATTTTCAGAATGAGAGGAAGGGGAGAGAATGCATAATGAAACATCCCCTTCCAAGAAAATGAGAGGGTGTCCACCTTCCAGACCAAAGGACATGGGACTCGGGGACAAAACAGAGGAAGTTGTTTGTTCAAAGGGGAGGCAAAGAGATCTACTTGAGGAGTACCCACTGGTAAACAACATCCAGAAACACAGCACTGTGAAGTATCCATTCATGGTATTGAGTGAAGGACCTGCTCAGACTGTCTGCCACAATGTTCTGATCTGAAGAAATGTAAACTGCCTGAAGAGTCACACGATATTGGAGAGCCAGATCCCATACCAGAAGTGCCAGCAGGCAAATATGGTAGGATCTCGTACCCCCCTGTTTGTTAATATACCACATGACTGTGGTATTGTCCATGAATACCTTGAGAGGCCCTGCAGAGAAGAGAGGATGAAAGGCCTGAAGAGCCAGCAGCAGAGGCCTCATCTCTTTGATGTTGATGTGCTCCTTCTGCTGATGAGGCGACCACACTCCCTGAACCTTCAGGGAGCCAAACAGCGCTCCCCATCCCATATCTGAAGCGTCTGTGAAAAGATCCTGAGAGGGAAGTGGAGGCTAAAATGAGAGCCCTGGATTCAGAGGCAACTGCTGAATCCACCACAGAAGTTCGACCTTGAGACACTGGGGAAGAGGAACAGGAATGTCTAGAGGATGCGCATGCTGAAGCTACACTGACTTCAGAAACCACTGGATCTTCCTCATGTGGAGTCTGGCCAGAGGAAGCACTGGAATGGTGGAAGCCATGAACCCCAGAGCTCTCAGAAACTCCCTGGCTGAAATGAAGGCCAGGGGAAGAAGGGTTTGAAAGAAAGAAATGCGAGTTAATGCCTTTGGAGGAGGCAGGGGTGCCAGCACTGGTACCACTTGAAACCTGCAACCCAGAAAGACATGATCTTGTGAAGGAGTCAGAAAAGACGTGTTGAAGTTTATTGTGAACCCCAGGCTGTGAAGAAGAGAAATGGTAAAATGAAGATTTTCCAAAAGGACCTCTAGAGAAGACACCTGAATCAGCAGGTCATCCAAATAAGGAAAGATTTGGATCCCTTGAAGCCTGCAAAAGGCAATCACAGGAGCAAAGCATTTGGTGAACATCCTTGGGGCAGTAGAAAGGCCAAAGGGCAAAGCACAGAACTGAAAATGCCAGGAAGCAACAAAGAAATGCAAAAATCTCCTGAAAAGAGGATGTGTCAGAATATGGAGATAAGCATCCTTAAGGTCCAGAGACACCAGAAAGGCCTGAGGGAGCAAGAGATGAAAAAGGGACTGAAGGGACAACATCCAAAAGGAAGGCACCTTCGGAAAGGTGTTCAGATGGAAGAGGTCTAGAATAGGTCTCCAAGTACCTTCTTTTCTGGGCACTAGAAACATTCCGGAATAAAACCCTTTCCCCACTTTGGGACACAGGCACTTCTTGAATAGTATCCTGAGACAAGAGGTCCCAAAGAACCTCTGGGAAAAAAGGAAGCTGCTCCTGAGGAGGCTGAGGAATGCCCATAAAAGGAGGATGGGAAATCCAGACCATGGAGTACCCTTGATGAATGATTGACAAAACCCAAGAATCCTAGGTGATCTGGAGCCAAACAAGAAGAGAGACAGAAAGGCGAAGAGACAGAGGAATGTGGCTGGGAATGGGTGGATAGTCAGACAGTAGCTGGTTTGTCAGGAAAGGGAGGCCTAAGAATCCCTGCAGTCTGAGTGGCTTTAGCAGGAGAAGTCCGTTTACTACCCTTTTTACCTTTAGAAGGAGGGCAAGACTGCCTACGAACAAAGGCTGGCTTAGAAGGGTAGTTCCATTGAAATGTAGGTATAGGAGAAACAAAGACATGCTTAAGCTCCTGTAAAGCCTTCCCCTTGTCCTAAAGAGACTTATATAAACCAGCAGCTGCTTCACCAAACAAAAGAGTATTATCCAGAGGAGCATCTATCAACTTGACCTTAATATCAGCAGGCAAAGGTTGAAGCCAAAGCCAGGAATATCTCCCCACAACCAAGCCAGAAGCAGCAGCCCTTGAAGAGGCATCTGCATCATCATAACTACACTTGACAGAATGACAAACTACCTGAGAGGAAGCCCCAAGCAAAGAAAAAGCAGAAGATTTACTCTCAGAGTCTGGAAGATCAGAAAGAACCTGACAGGCCTGAGAAAGAAGAGTCAAGACATACCTAGAAATATGGGTCTGATAATTAATAGCCCTAAAAGCCAGGGTAGAGGAAGTATAAACCTTACCCAGCCTATCCATTTTCCTACTGTCCTTGTCAGAAGGCAGTAACTTGGACAAAGGAAGCAATTGACATGGCTTATCAGAGGCTACAGACACCACAGAGGGGTCAGCAGCAGGACATTTAAACAAAAAGGAACAATCCTCAGGCACCCTGTAAAACCTATTAGACTTCTGGGAGCAGGGGGAAGAGAATCCAGCACTTTACAAGCAGTGGAAAAACACCCAATAAAATAGGCAAGATAGGAGGAATGGTCACAGGTTTAGGAGATTCCATTTGCAGTAACTCAATGTATCTCTTATAGATATCCAAAACCTGGGCACAGTCCCCCTTAAAAAAGTCCATTATCCTATAGATTGTGTCCCCAAAGGAAATTTCCTCAGAGGGATTATCAAGAGTATGAGAATCCTCCTCCTCAGACCTGTAGTCTAAAGGAGAAGGAATCTGGGCAGAATAAGCAAGGGAGTCATCATCAGAATACACCTCAGAAGAATGGAATTCTCTGGGACTTTTAGAGGAAGAGGCAGACCAAGGAGGAGCAGGAACTAAAACCCCTTGAGGAGGCCACAACAACAGTAAAGCATTAAACAACCCCTGAGTAAAGGCCTACTACTCACTTTGTGGATCCCTAGGAGCAGAAGAGACATGGCTATTTTTCTGTTTCTTCTTCAAAGGGACAGCCGTCCTAGAAACCTAAGAAGGCCCAGACTCAGGACAGCATTCCCCAACTGCAGTAGGAACCTCTTCCCAAAAGAGAAACTGCAGAACCCCTTTAGACCCCTCGGAAACAGTCAACCATGGTTCCCTCTGAACGCCCAAAATGGATGCCTGCAAAGCCTCATCGAACGTGCTGCCTGCCAAATCCTCACCAGCCTCCAACACAGACGTGGTAGAAGAATCTGACAAAATAACTGGGTGAACCTCCAGCTGCATAATTATCTCAGGAGAAACACCTGGCAGAGGCTGGACAGCAGAAGATTCTGGCCTTACATTATGCACCTTCTTCTTCCCAGACGGCTGACCATCAGGGCAGGAAGTTCCATCCATAGTACCTGCAGAAAGAAGCTTAAGTCGCTGGTTCTCAAGGTACAAGGAAAGGGAAGAAAGCCTACTATGAAGAGTTTTGAGGACAAATGCCTAACAAATTGAACAAGACGTATGGTTGTGAGCAGCACCAAGGCAAAAAAGACAGTTATCATGACGGTCTTTATGGGGAATCAGTCTCCCACACTGGCATTTACCCTTCCTGGATGACATGTACTCCAAAGAGCACTAAACAAAACAGAAAAAGTAACTAAAAACCCAACTGGGTACTTATCTGCAACTGTGAGGACTCCACTAGAGAGGAGCAAGCAAAGAAAAGCCAATAAACAGAAAAACGGTAAAAAAAAAATAAAAAAAAATGGATGTATGCAATAGACCAGCAGTTAAAACAGCGTTTGGACTGGTGGCAAAAAAGTTCTATGCATGGTATGCCTGAATGTCACCTTTATACCCTACCTTAGGCAAGGAATAAGCAGGTGAAGTTCAGTGTAGCTTAAAGCAATGGAAATCTTTTGTAAACTGGCTGGACGGAGGGCTTCACTGCAGGGAATCCCCATGGTAAGGAATACTGCAGCGTTGAATGTAAGGACATAATTTCTTCCCTGTAAAATATTTTTATTTCTTTATAGTCAATAGTGTGCGATGTTGAGTTTTTTTGGGGGGGGGGGGGGTTTGACAGAAGTAGTGTTAGTGAATGTTACTTTGCTGTTCAGTCACAGTCCTTACACCATTCTGAGGGAAATCCATGTAGTTCTGGGTACTTGTGACTTTTGGAAGCCTTGAAAGCTTATAAAACTTGAATTTCTGTAAATATGATCAGTAATTTCTGTCCACTGTTGATTATTAATTTTGGAAAGAGAAGTTTTTCAAGCCTTCTCTCCTCACACTCGGTAAAAATTATATCAGCTCTGACAGCAGGACCTGATAATGTCTTATACTTCTTGAATCACAATAATATAGACAGTTTTGTCTCTGTAAAACAACAGTGTTACTGCTATATGTACGTGTCTGCTGTTTTTCTGTGTTTGCTCAACATGAAGGGATATAGACCAGTATTCTAACAGACAGCTAATACACTAGCCATTAAAATGATGATTAGCATGTCAGTTTTATAGATTTGTGAGTAAAATGATGGAAAGTACATCAGTGAAAAACATACTGACAAACTTGATAGCTAGTGCACTACTGCCTAACTTGTTAGGTATCGCCATAGTGACAAACATGCTAGACAGGACAGTATTAACTAAGATGATAGGTAGAATACAAAGACTAATATGGCAGCTAGTACAGTGTCTTCAGCGGTGACTAATATTACAAGCAGTGCAATTCTGACTAAGAAGATAGTGAGTATAGTAGTGACAAATGACAAGTGCTGTAGTAGTGACTACTGTGACATAGCAGAGGATTGTGCCTTGCTTTCAAATAAACAAGTGGACATTTACATATTGCTGATCATTCCAGGGATATGCCATCTGTAAAAACTCAGAATAAACAGCTCCATGTGACACTCTATGTCAAATGTATCAGATATGTCACAGGATAGCTTCATGCTTTTATTTCTTCTTAGTTTTTAATCAATTTTATTGGATGCAATACTGACACTACATGACATAATGGAGATCTGATTTAAAAATAGTTCAGCTAATGAAATACTGTGAGAAACAAGTCCATTATGTGGTGTGACTCTTTACCCTGGGCATACTTTTCAACATCTTTGTTTAAGAATTCTTGATAAAGCCAGAAATAATGAGGGACAAAGGCCCATAATCAGGTACAATTTTAAATATTACTCCAATTCACAGAAAATGTTAGTAGAATAACAGGTTTTGCATCAATGTGCACTTATTGAAGAACAAGAAGTCTGAAACTCTAATGTCTGGCATTATTGATTGGCTAGAATTTTAAGAAATCTACTAAAAAAAACAATCATTCTTTTAGGATAGGACAAAAAAAATGAAGCAAAATCAGGGATGTTCTGCAAAATCAAGGACAATTGAGAAGCACGATCCTAGGATTTCTATACTATTTCATCTAGTCTTTCTGTAGAAAACAAACATTAGTCGGCTTGCCTACTAAAGACAGTACAGCCTTGGTATTATTTCAGCAGCATTCCTTTCAACCTCCTAAAACTTCCTTTTGCATGTTTTGTTTTGTCCCTTGATTATGCCGAGTTTTCTGTCAGCCAGAGCAGAGAGACTGGAATTCATTAGTCACCATAGAAACATGATTTTTAATTCATCAGAAAAACAGGGACTTTCAGCACAAGTACAAATGTAACTACTTGTGTGGATAAAAATACAGAACAAAATCCAGGAAAGACAGAGAAATAACAATTTTCCAGAGGAAACTAAAAGTGGCATTTATACTAAATGGTGTAAATTTTGCTAAATGTCATGCTTCCAAGATGCTAGTGGCATGCGCTGACAGACATACTTGAAAGTGATGGCTTTAAGTCAGTTAAATTATAATGGTCACAAGTTTGAAGATGTACTGAATTGTCTCAATTTTGTCTCTGGCAACAGGAGGATTTTGGATTAGGTTTGGGAGGGTCAGGAGTGACTCCTGGCATCCGAGATCAAGGATAAGCACCGCTGGCAGATGATGGTCTGTTCCACTGGGACCAAAGAGAGAAAGAGACCACTGAAATGTACTTATTTTTGTTGATGTGTTTGAAAGCTGTAATAACCACTCAACTACCACAGAAGTTGGTGGACTGGACTGCATTTTAATATCTTATTTAGAAGACAGCACCTGAGGGGTGCAGCATACCTCACCTAGTACTGTATAAATAATGGAATAAGAATCCAAGCCCCTGAAGGATGCAGGCTGACCTACATTGAGTAAAAGACATATTTTCCTGTTGTGGTAAAAGATGACTCAGAAAATTGTACAGCTACTTAAGTGATATAGTGAAAGTCTGTACTCTGAGCTCCTATAAGATTTTGGAGTGCTGCACAGACTCAAATGACTTAGTCAAGTCAATGAAGATGGTCCTGACAAGTTTCTCTTTGTATTTTTTGGGAAATATGATTTCTAAAGCAGAGAGCAGTTCTTAAGGTGATAACTATTTTATTGAGAAATGAGGAAGTCTTAAGATTAAAAGATCTTGTTACATAAAAAACAATAGGGACATTTTCTTGGTTACCTGGCCAAATTATCTAGTCAGTGCCAACTTTTCCCTGAAATCAGGCCATGGGCCATGTGGGCTTAACCTCATCAATAAAATCAATTACTAAAAAAACAAAGATGCAAGAAATATGATGATTTCATACTTGCCTTTTGTAAGAATTGCTCAGGGAAGTCTGAAAGCTCAAGCACCTTCTTTCTTTTGTAACTTCTGTGATAGACACATAGAAGATGCATGCTGGGATTCACTAAAATCCTTAGTGCTCACATGAATTGCCCAATGCAAGCTTGTCAATTAGTGTGATGTCAAGAATATTGGGTTCAAAGACAGGTGTAGTATAACACCTCATTATTGGATCATTACCATGTCTCTGAATTAAACATTGTGCTGTACACACACACAATGCCTTACCTAACTTCTTCAAAGCAACTACCCAGGTAGATGAACACACACATACACACACACACACACACACACACACACACACACACACACACACACACACACACACACACACACACACACACCTGCACAACCATATTTATGATGCCTTACCTAACCTCACAAGTACAACTACCCAGATGGATGAGCAGACACACACACACACATGTCATGCCCCTACAAACATACACACACATAAGAACACTAACACTCCCCACCACCAAGCCTTCACTGAACTTACTTGCACTGTGAGTACTTCCATAGGAGTAACCAGGTGACCACTATGTTTTTATGGTAGTCACTTTTTCTCCTAGAGTAAAATTTTACTCAGATTGAGAATCATGGAAATTTCTGGAGGACAGCATATGAATAATTAGCAATATCTACCCCCCCCCCCCCAAGACTGCCATATTAGCATGCAGCTTCACACAAGTCTGCTATCTACAATGAGGCCCCTAAGAGGGATAAACTTTAAAGGTAGAGCACTGTCTAAATCAAAAAGGCTTAGCATGATGGGAAAATCTTCTAAGCTAACACCTCTACATCAAGCTAAGCCTTTTTGAATTCCAGCCTCTCTTGTGCTCCCAAAACACGTGTTCATTCTGCTACATGTATTGTATTTCTTTTGATGAATATATTCATTTGTCATTACAGGTAAATATGCAAAAAAATTTGGCAATGAGACAGGTCCACTTGTGCTGGGGCCATCTTCAGCAGAGAAAACAGCAGTTCCGGAAAAGTAAAAGAAGGTGGTCCTCCATGCAAAAGAAAACATTATTCTGATAAAGTCTGTAGTAGGACAAGCTATAAAAGCATGTCAAATAATAAAAATGAGGTGCAGTCTGGTAGGTACAACAGAAGCTTGCACAATATGGTAGATTCTCAAATACAGTCTGACTCTGATAGAACAGTAAAAGGCTTTGAGAAGGAAAATTATGATCTGATCTATTTAAAGTTTTACAGTATGGCTAATAATAATCAAAATATTATTCCTATTAGCCCAAAAGTGGCTGGGTGAAAGTAAAAATATACTTAGCCACTCGGACTCTATCAGTGACTTCTGTTTGGAGTAAACATTTATATTTGAGCAGAAAAATAACTAGCTCTAATAAAATATTTATTATGATTGAAGTAATATATTATTAAGGAAAAATACAGGACACAATGTATCAGTTTCTAAATGTGAGGGAACACAAACAGAAGTTAATGATTAGCAGAAGTATGAGCCCCACCCGCTCTTAAATGAATAATGTAGTTACACCAGAACTTATATCTAGCAGAACTATCCAGCATCCTTACAAATGGTGTGTGTGGCTTGAATTAAACATTTGTGATGCAACAACAGGACATCCAATAGCACACTCTGAGTTCATGATCAAATCCAGACCACTGAGTGAGTTGTTTGGGGGAGATGAAGAGGGCAGTGGCCTACTGTTTTACTCTGGATAGATGGGCGGCGTACAGCCCCACTTATGCCTTGGGGACTTGCACTGATCAGTAGTACAGGACCCCATGAGTATATGCTCTGGCTCACATGGGTGCATTATGCAATATACTTGCTCTGCTGTGACATGAAGGCACATGCACCAAGAGAGTGCTTAAGGAGATAAGCTTCCTCATCTGTGAGACAGGATCCATGAGGATTTCACCCCAGCACGGATAGGCCTCGTTAGGTTGTGGTATGAATTTAAGAAGGACCCTTGGAAAAGCATAAGATTACAAATGAGGAGGCCAGAAAGTTAAAATCTAGTGTGTGAGGTACTAGGAGCAGGTGGAACCCCCCCATAAAAGTAACATGAGTTGTCAATGCATTCAGCATCATTTTATTAGTTACCAATTTTAACTTACTATGAACCTAAAAACACATCACCTTCTCATTTGTTACAAAGCACTGATTTAGTTGCAGTGCTAGGCAGTTATAGTTAAAGCTTTATAAAGTGTCACTGGCACTGTAAAAATGTTATTTATCCTTTGTTGACAAGGTCGGTCCTACTAGACTGGTAGCCTCTTTTCAGGGGAAAACTGAAATGGTATTTATAATACTATGGGAAATTTGGCAAGGGCATTGGGGAACTTCCCATACTCTTTTCAAGACATACAGTGAGATCTTTTACATCCACCAACTTAAGCAGATGCAAACCTTGGTTTAATGGCTCATCCAAAGGACAACACACTCAGAACTGCAGTGTCAATCAATCTGCCTGGTGTGGGAATAGAACCCACAGCCTTCAGCACCAAAGGCAAGTGTACTACCTGTTGTGCCACTGATAAGTGTTGCCTGAGTTTTTCAGTTACCATCAGAATGTAACTCTGTCTCAGAGTATCATTAACAATAATAGTGCTACAGCTCCTAGACAGCACATTATTTACAGTTAGCCACAAAGAACTATCTTCATCATAACATTTTTATGTTGACTTTACCTTCAGCAAACAAAAGGGATGATAAAGAAGCATATAATTACAGACGAGGACAGCTTGACTTACCCCATATGCCTGCTGATCCGCATATTGACTAAAATTCAGATCTTATTTCAAAAAATCTTATGTCTACCCAAGTATCTTTAACAAAAATACTGCCTTCTCTATTCTCTATAATAACCTGAAGTATTGAAAAATTCCTATTTCTGATTTTCATTACTTTACAGCTCCAGGACATTATTTGTATCAAGCATAGCTCTCAACCTGTTAGAGCAAGAAATCTGGATAAAGCCATAAATGATTGGGTGGGGGGGGGGGCGATGGCCCAAAAATAGGGACATTTTTTAAATATTGCCCTTACAGACTTAGAAAGTTGATAAAATAACAGGTTTTTCATTAATGTGAATTTTCTGAAGGGTATGAAGTCTGAATCTCAAATGTTTGTCATTATTTTCTGACTTCAGTCTTCAATGATTTGGTAATGATTTGCCAGAAAACACAATCTTATGAGTAACAGGCCAAAGATATGAGGCAAAAATTTGGGCATTCGGTGAAAATCTGTATGGCATAGAGTTATACACTGTGGAAGTGGAGATGGAGGGAATCAAACCCAGGACTATAGGATGATGCTTATTAACAACTCAGTTATACACATTGAGCTATGCTACCTGGCAAATTAATTCTACGTTTTTAAGTGCATGCATTATGTTAGACATTACAGTCTAAAAACCACATGTAATAAACTTTATTAAAATATTATGTTTACCAGTATGTGACCAGTGTTTATGCCGTGACTTCTTTTTTTTGGTTTGTTCATAATTATGTGTAGTGACAGATTAGCATTATAAAATTAATTCCTGATACCCAATGTTCAACATTTTTATTCAGTGAGTTGCTCAGTGTCATTCACTGCAACATACATTGTTGACTTAATCTCATGTTTTGAGTTTCTTCACAGTCTTGTTGCCTTGTACATATCTGGGCCTCCTTCACCTGCATTCCTCTAAGATTGCTCATAAGATCATGCACTGTTTTCTTTGCTGTACTGTTTCCTTCTAACATAGAACCATTGTATAATTGTAGTCTTTTCTCTCAGTCATTCCAGTTAAACATACAGTCTTTGTTTGCCTTAAGGGTAAAAGGAGTTATAAAATACAAATATTACAGCTGCCTCTCTCTTGTAACTGAAGATTATGTGAGATTTCTTGAACAACAGTTCTCTGTTTTCTGGTAGGCTAATGCAACAGTATGTGTTTAATGCAAATGATTTTATTAGTAATACTACTACTAATAATAACATATTTTCAGGGGGAAACTAATGTGTATATTTTTGTTTACTTTTGTCCTGAAATGGGATCGTGTTTCAGATTTTAATTGCTCTTTTTCAAATGATAAGTCAACTTAAGCAATAACTATAACTAAGAAACTATTGTTAAGATAATAACACATAGTGTGGGTTTAGGAGTGGGGTGTGGTAGGGGTCATGACTACTCCAGCCCGCTGGAGCCTATGTTTGAACCAATTTACTATGGAAATGCTAAAACGAATTATGTATGCATGTATATATAGGTGTTTAGTATCACAATCTTGAAAATCATAACACTGATATCATAAAAAGAAAAGATTAAAATGCTGAAGACCACAGTGATTACAAATCTTGAATACCAAATCTCCCAACTAGTGTGAACTTAGGAATGAATGCTAACATGAGTCTTGCAAGAGTATGAACCTAGGAACAAGTGCTAACATGGGTCCTGCAGGGTGACAAGTCTAGGAGTTTGATATGATGGTCTTCATTGTTTTGGTCTTTAGTATTATGGTCTCCGGATTACGATTTTTAAAATTGTATGTGTGTATATATATATATATATATATATATATATATATATATATATATATATATACATACACACACGCACACACACACACCTGTCTACAGATGCCAAAATTGGTAAAAAAACAGTGTCAGTGGTAGATGAAGATAAGGTTATAAGCTGTCTGCAGAACAATGTGGACAAACTCGTTATGAATGTCAAGATATCTGCAAGAAAGGCAAACAAGAAGTGGTGAATTGTGAGGACTGGAGATGACTCCCATGCTGTAAATGTTGTGACAGCTGCAAGAGGAGGGAATGTCATGACAGCTGCAAGAGGAGTGACATGGGCCAAAACTGGAAGGTGGGACATTTCTGATGGCTCTCAGTAACCACCATTCCACAAAAAGAATGCTGACAAGCTGGAAAACCGCACTTAATTATGAGTTAATTGCAAGAATAAGACCGGGTTCTGAGAAGGCTGGAAGTCATTAAAGGAAATACTGGTGAGGGGTACTGCTGGGTGATAAGGAGCTCAACAGGGAGGGGAAGAGGCACTTGTGATAAGGAGCTAGTCAAAAATACGCATACCTAATAAAAATCGAAACTACCACTGACAAAACATTTATGGCACTGAGTGAGAAAGGGCCATTTCTGCTAGTTACCCAGACACATTTCTTAACACAGTAGAGATGAGGAGATAATATTAATCAAAAAGATACAAGAGACCTATTTTTAATAATGACTGTATTAAAAGATGCAATGGTTTAAAGAATATCTAACTTTACTTATCACTTCCTACTAAGTCAACCATTTATACACATCACTATGAAGGCAGGATACATGCAAAATCAATACTTTGCGGTGCCATGTAATAACATTTCCTCAAGTTTTGGATGTCCTCTGGCATATTTAGTAAATAGGCCACATTCTGACAAAAATGTTGGTGCTTCTTCATAGACCATGGCACATGTCCTCCATCCCCACATCTAGACAAAGTAACCTCTATGCACACCTCTTAGAGTAAGACATTTGGATAAAGCCATAAATGATGGGGGAAACAAATGTCCAAAATTAGGGACAATTTGTAAATATTGCTCTTACAAACTTAAAAATTTGATGGAATAACAGGTTTGGAATTAGTATGAATTTTCTGAGGGGTGTGAAGACTGAAACTCAAATGTCTGTCATATTCTGACTTGAATCCTCAATTTGCCAATGATTTGCTTGAAAATCACAATTTTATGAGAGACAGACAGAAAATATGAGGCAAAAACCTGGACATTCTGTGAAAATCTGGACAGTTGAGAGGTATGCCTCTATGAGATATGTGAAAAGCACAAAATCCCTGGCAGAAATATTTTTTATTTATTATCAATTTAATGTAAATGGAATTATTGTTACATTTGAAGACTACTTATATACCCAAACCATGCAGAGATTACTAATGGCTAACTTGTCTGGAAATCATCAGTGGATTTAGTAGGTTGTTACAAACATTTACAAGCAGCATCTTATTTATTCATTTATGAATCTTTGAGAAGATATGAGTATACTATAGCTTAGAAAACCATATGTGTTAATGAACGCCTGATTTTGAGTGTTGGGGAGGTTCCAGTTCTTGAGATGATAGCTAGAAAATATGTCAACCCACAGAGATCGCTGGAGGTCCCACTTAATGTAACTGCTTGCTTAGTCCATTTCTGGTCAGGTGGATGTATACTTTCTCAGAAACCTCTTTTTACACAGTCACAATCATTTAGAGGACATGTACAGTTTTTCTTCTCAGTTTACACTGTGTGCAGAAGTAATAAGGGCGTTTGTTATCCCAAGGGACCCCTTACCATCCCCCGCATAACTCTTCATGCCACATGGTTTCTATTAGATTTCAGTCAAGTAGCAAATACTCTCATTCTCTCTCTCCTCTGAGAAAAGGGCAGAATGGCTGCCATGTTACTGAAATATACACACCCTCTAACCCTCTAGTGTGGCAAACTTACTCCTAGACGTTTATCTACAACATAACTGGGTATCTTATGTCTTTATCAGCAGACTAATTAAGTGACGGCTACTATTAATGATTTAAGCCCTAACTCATTATGAATATTCTAATTATAAATGAATCCTGACCACTTTTCATGAAGCTTGCTGACACCCAAACCAAACAGTGAAAATGTTAGCACCTCACTAAGCTCTTCAAGCAAAATCATGAGTGGATGGGAAATAGAAAGTTCACCCTGGGGATTGCTCCAGTGGCTCTACTTGATAGAGGCACTGGGAACTAACAACAGGCGGCATAATGCCAGGGCACTTCTATGGGCTAGGCTTGTAAAGGCCCCAGGGCCATTAGCCTAGTACACACCTATGAACCTATGATGTGATGTCACAGTCATAGGGAGCTGTCACATTAAAATGGGAGATCTACAATACTAAGATGTGAAAATTTGGAGAAAAGTTCCATCCATTTTTTTTTCTGATTCAGTAGTCAGTGAGTAGTTCGAGCAATGTGTCTGCCAATCAGTTATACACCACTGTAAGTGACATTTTAGAACTGTCTGGTTTAGAAATAAACTTAGACTATTTGTAAGGAGATCTAACCCAGAGCATTGCTGAAAACTGGGCAGCAATATTTTTGAGACATAAATGTTGCTTTTGAAAATGTTACTGCAAAATGCTTGCCAAATAAAAAGTAACAGAGTAGGTAATTATAACCCATGTAGTGAAAATAATTTAATTGCCTAGCATATCTCTCAACCTCTTAGATCAAGAAATCTGGACAAAGCCATAAATAAAAGTGGGACAAAGGTCCAAAAATAGGGCATGTTTTTAAATATTACAAATAAAGTTGATAGAATAATAGCTTTTGCATTAGCCTGAATTTTCTGTAGGGTATGAAGTCTAAAACTCAAATGTCTGCTACAGTTTTCTAACTTCAGTGTTTAATGGTTTGCCACTAATTTGCCAGAGAACCATAATTTTATGAAAAATGGACCAAAAATGTGAGGCAAAAATCCGTACAGCTGAGAGGTATGTTGCCTACTATTTTAGTGCAGAGGATTTGGTTCATAAGCTGCTAAAAAGGTTTATCTTGAAGTCCTGGGTTTGATTCACAAAGTTTCTATTACATACACTGTGACTCTGAAAACTCACTTAATTAGGCAGTGTCCCTGAAACAAGGCTTTATTTCCTAACATCTTACCGATTAACAAGAATAAATAAATGCATTTAGTTTGTGTATATCAGCAGGGGGGTATGAAACATGCCTAAACTTGAAAAATAAAGTTCTATTGTTAGACTTCATGTATCTCACCAGTGAAATAATATCTATGAATGCACATTTTGATGAGTTTTCCCTCTTTTTGCATGCTATATTACATATTCAGTTCAAACACATTATATAAGGTGCAAACTAGATTATTCGTTGTTTCCTTACGAGTCTGCTGGCCGCTTGCATCTGTAGTGCCCCCTCACACTTCTCTCTATTGACATCTGCAATTCCCAGTGGCTACATTGGTGATCAATAAGCAGTGTGTGAACAAATGCCTAGTATCACACTTAGATTCCTTTCACATCCCCAGCACTCTGTGCTCAGTGGTGATAAGTACAGGTTACAAGACTGCAGGTGGGGACTTGTCCTTTAGTTCAGGGTGGGAAATGGTGACATCATCTGAAACTGAACTGCTACATGTACAAGATGAGTACAGAGCTGGCAAAACAAGAAAGGTGCAAGATTCTGACTGATAAGCAAAGCCCTCTAATTCACAGCTAACTGATAATTCCCTACACTAACCCTGGATCGTGAATAATCAGTAACAAAACTGCTAGAAAGAGAGTGTGAGACTGACATGCAGATGTGAAGGCTAACTCTTAATTAGATATTAGCCTTAAATCTTGTAGTATGGACTTTGAACATAAAATGTTCAGCAATTCAAAACCATTTAACAGAAGACTGCTTTGAAAGAACCAACTGGGATATGTTCAAGGAGGCAGCCTCAGTGAATCAGCATCTGAACATTGATGAATACACTGAGGCTGTGATGGCGTACATTTCAAACTGTGTTGATGGGGTAACAAATACCAGAAGCCATGGCTCACCCCTAAAGAATATGAGCTTCTGAAGGAGAGAAACACAGCTTACAGGGCTAAGAACAAAGCCGCCCTAAGTGTAGCAAGAGGTAATCTGAGGAGGGGTATAAAGGAGGCTAAGAGGGAGCATGGCAGAAAGGTACAGAGCCACTTTGAAGACATGAAGGATGCAAGGAGACTATGTCAAGGCATATAGGAGATCACTGACTACAAAATCAGGTCAGCACAGTGTGAGGACAGCATCAAATTCCTGAACAGTTTGAACATCTTCTTTGGTAGATTTGAGGAAAGAAACAATAGGTCAGCACTAAAGCTACCCACTGATGAAAAGCCTCAGCTCAGAGTAAGTAAGAAGAGAGCTAAGTAGGGTGAACCCCAGGAAGGCTGCTGGCCCAGACAACTTACTGGGCAAGGTGTTAAAAGGCTGTACTGATCAAGTATGCACAGTGCTCAAGGAAATATTTAACACCTCTCTTGCCATGGCAAAAGTACCCTCATGCTACAAGGAAACTAACATCATCCCACTACCTAAGAAAAACACTCCCTCCAGCCCTGATGACTACAGACCAGTCGCTGTGACATCCACTGTTATGAAATGTTTTGAGCATTTGATCAAAAAGCATATTTCATCATGCCTACCTCCTGATTTTGACCCTCTGCAGTTTGCGTACAGAGCTAACCGATCCATGGCTGATGCAATAATCAGCAGCACTACACATCTCCCTTGAGAATTTAGAGGGCAAGACAACTATGTGAGGATGCTGTTCATAGACTTCAGCTCTGCATTTAATACGGTGGTACCAATGCAGCTGACAGAAAAACTGGCACATTTAGCAATCAGTAAACATCTGTAACTGGACCCTGAACTTCCTGACAAGAGACCACAGAGGGTGTGTTCAGGTAAGAACACATCAAAGTGCAACACTATTAATACCAGGGTTCCACAGGGATGTGTTCTCAGCCCACTGTTATTCGCCATCCTGGCCCATGACTGCTATGCTAAGCAGAAGTCCAACCATATCATCAAGTTTGCTGATGATACCACAGTTGTACGGCTCATCACATAGGAGGATGAAAGGGCGTACAGAGAGGAGGTGGCATCTCTGATCAATTGGTGCAAGAGGAACAACCTTGACATGAATTTAAGCAAGACCAGAGAGATTATCATCGATTTTAGGAAATGGAGGAGAGCAAACCACCCAGTGCTCAGGATCAATGGTGAGGGTGTGGACAGGATTAAGGGTACAAAATTCCTGGGTGTACACATATCAGAGGATCTCTCGTGGTCAGCAAATACCAGCCAACTGGTCAAGAAAGTGCACCAATGCCTCCACATTTTAAGAAGGCTGAAAAAAACTAAGCTTCCTCTTCATATTCTCTCCACCTTCTATAGGGTGCAATAGACAGCATCCTCACCTGAAACTTCGCAGTATGGTTTGGAAGCTGCACAGTTATAGTAAGTAAGGTGTAGACACTACAAAGAGTCATGAGGGTTGCAGAGAAGGTAACAGGTTCCAGTCTTCCATCGATATAACATCTTTATTCTGCAAGAAGTATCCAAAAGGTCACTAAAATAATACACAACACACATCCTGCACATGGACTGTTTAAGCATCTGGTATTGGCAGGAAATATCGCAGCATCTGCTGCAGGACTACAAGATTCAATAACAGTTTCTACCCTACAGTGATTAGACTTCTGAACTCGGGCACTAGTCCCAGGGCTCTGGACACATAATAAGTCAATTTTTATTTATTTGTGCAATATATACTTACATATATTCCAAGTAAATGCAATATTTATTTATTATATCCATAGTCAGTATTATTTAACTTACTCAAGTGCAATATTAGACAAATAACTTAGGCATTGTTCAATCTGTAGTGCGTTTTGTATTACTTTAAATAGGGTAGTTAATTTAACTCAGGGGAAGGAATTATTTTCGTATATGAGTTTTGGTAAATGTCTCTGCTCTTTCTTGTGTGTATTGGGAGTAGTATTGTATTTGTTAGCTATGCTTATTCCTCTACTTGTGTGTGTTGTTTCACTTTCCTTTGTAATCTCAAGCAATGAGCTGATGCACAAAATTTCATTTAGGCTACATGTGTAGTTCTAAATGACAAAGTTTATTTTGACTTTGACTTTGAAATGGCTACTCAGTTTCAGGCAAAGGCATTGAAGGCATCCTGACCTTGTCTCCTACCTTGCCTACTTTTTGGCACTGCTCACAGGTCCTGCAGTACCATATTACATCCCTTGCAATCCCAGACCAATAAAAGCTCTGCATAATACGTCTCTTGGTATGCTTTATGCCCATATGACCTGCAAAAGGAATGTCATGGGTTATGGCTAGAAGTGCTAGACAGTAGAGTCTGGGCACTACTAACTGATGTATTACCTCACTCTCTAGCCCTCCCTCAGGGGTCCACTCTCTTTATAGTAACCCTTAGTTCCAGTACATAGTCTCCCATTTTCCTTGAGAAACACTGTTTTCCAAGTGTTCCTCTGAAGAAGTACATCTTAAAGCATTAGGTAGACAGCCACAATGTAAAAGCAGCCACTTTGAACTCTGAGTGGCACAGACACACACACACACACACACACACACACACACACACACACACACACACACACACACACACACACACACACACACACACACACACCTCATTCTCCTTTCACAGGACTGGAGGATTTACACTGCATTTTGCACTTTGCATGGCTTATGAACTGCAATGACAGGTTTGCTGCTTAATCTAAACTGCTGAATCCTCTTATTACTTGATGTTATCAGATCATCTGGCTTTATCTTTGAAGATTTATAATAGAGGTTTTAAGCTGGACTTGTTTTGGACTTTGTGCATAATTTTCTTTTCTGACATATCTAGTAATAACCTTCAAAGTTTTGCCATTTGCTAGATGATAGCACTTTTCTTGCTCTGGTACTGGTTTAGATTGGGTGTCAAATGACAATTTTGCTTCTTTCTCTCTCTCTCGCTCTCTCTGTCTGTCTGTCTCTCTCTCTAAAGAAATTATTGTTTTTACTTTCGACTGCCAGCAGAATTGTCCAATTTTATTGTACAGTGTGCTTCTTTATTTCTAGTTTTACCTCATTTATGTATTTAGTTTGTTGTCAGGTGTCTAAAATAAATTGTCTTCCTCGTAAATTTCTTAAAAGCTGCATTTTTCTACTATTTGGTGCCTCCTACCTGATGTCTCTCCTGATGGAACGTAGCCATTTTTTCTTTAAGCTGTCTCTATATGGTGCTGCAGCCCCAGTTTCTCAAAATCTCACAGGGCTGACTTCAAGAAAAGGTCTCCACCTTCATGCCCTGATGGGGTATGACTTACTGGTGTAAGGATTAACTGCTGCCACCTAAGAAAGAAGTGGACTAGGGATCACCATTTTCCCTTCCATATTCAGTACCTTGGGAGCCTAAGCTACATATTGGCCTGATGACCGGGACCTGTTCCCCCCCCCCCCACAAGATGTCTGGGATGGTGTTGTTTAATGCAAGGTGTATTAAAAACAAACCAGGAATTTAATCTGATTTGGTTATCTGTACTGACTTTTCCTTCACCATAGAAATTTGGCTGGATGAAAACTCAGATCTTCTCTTGGGTTTTTGCATTTTCCTGGTTTTAAAGGCATTCATAGTTCCAGGACTTTTATGTTCAGAAAGGTATCATGGTGGGTGAGTGGCTATATGTTTCTCCTCTTATCTAAAGCTTACAAGACTAGAAGCTACTTCCTCTGAATGCGTACTATCTGCAGAAGTAAATTTCAGATTCCATCTGGCATATCATTCACCAATAATTTTATTATATTTATATTTGTTTGCTGGGGTAGTGCACTAGTCTCAATGGACCATATGCAGGCACAGCCCAGGTGAATAGAGGCTGTTAGTAATTAAAACGTTCTCTAATTAACAACTCCACCACAAATCCTTTAGCTACCTCCTTACTAACATACCCCCCTCCTTGTACTTGGGGACAAATTGAGTTTAGGTACATGGCTAAGCTTATAAAGGTCCTAGTGGTCGTTAGCCTAGTGACAACTTATGAGCCTATGAATAAGATCACATAAGAAATTAATAAAACATATTTACAAATACAAGGATATGTTAAAAAATGTACGTTTACAGAAGCAAAAATATGCTACAGCATTTAATTCAAGAAGTAGCTTACAATGTCAAAACATGGATGGAAAAAATGGAATAAGCAGAGCTTTATGGGTAAGATGTAACCACAATGATTGAGCTGGCTTATGATACTGGGATAGCATCATATCATCATATAGAGGGACATTAGAAGAGGTGAGTATGAATAGTTTCAGGGAATGATAACATGGGGATGGAGAGGAGACTGTGAAATGGTAAGACAGGCATGCGGAGGGGAAAGAAGTAGAAATGACAGGACAGGAGAGAGATGCACAGAGAAAATGGATGTAGGATGAATGAGAAGCAGCAAGTGAGGGAATGACAAGATAAGGAAGGGTGAAATAGGGATGAAGGGTTGTAAGAGAGCTGCAGAGTTCATGTACTGTGACCTGTGTGAGTGCTGCTGCACCTTGTTTGGGTGAAGAGGTGTTTCTTGAGCTGTTGTCTGAAGTTCGAGTATGTCTGGACATCTCTGATTGAAAGAGGAATGGAGTCCTATAGTTTAGGTCCTAGAATGGAGTATGTGTGGTAAATCCAATTTACTTTAGTTTTTGAGTTAGAAGAGTGGACTGAGATTGAGAGGTACCCGAGATTATATGTGGGGATTTTAGTGAACAGTTTCTGAGTAAGTGGGAAGATGTAGCAGGAGAAAGGGCTTTGTGATTTAGTGATGCTAGTAGAAGGTTGGCTCTAAAATGTATTGGGGGCTATTTGGCTTTGGCGAGAGTTGGACGGGGTGATCTTTAATGAAGGAACTAGTAATGAACTGGCAGATCTTATTTGAGATAATTTGCAAGGTGGAGACATTTTTCTTTGAGGATGCAGCTATTATGGATAGTCCATATTTGAGATGAAATAAGTGTATTCCTTTGCCTACAGCAGCTTTGGATGGCTTGGACATTTTATTTTGTTTGTCCAGAACAGCAGTGTATTAACCATTTTGCATGTGTTTTGAATGTGTAGTTGAAAGGTAAATTACCAAGGAGTTTTCTTGCAAAACTTTGTAGATTCCCTTGTTGGCCTTGTTTTTGAGTAACTGAGATGATTATTTATTACTGACTTCAATGCTTGAGTTGATGTTTAGGCCTGTGAAGTTGCCATGGAGCTCCTGAACTTAATGAAGTCCTTTGATTTTACTCAGATGTTTCCACTGCAACTCATAAATTCAGCCAGTAATTGGACTTGTTGTTTCAGCCTGGATTAGAAACCAAGGACCTGATGGTGAAACTGTTTTCCTAGTCTGACCACTGTTTACTGCACTTCAACATTTAACTACCCTTCCATTCGTCACTCATAAATTTTCTGGTCAAGTGTACAGCTATTAGAACTTCTGACACTCTCTGTCCTCTTCTTATCTATTTATATGAGGGTATCAGAGTGGATGATCCAGGCAAGCTAACTATAACTTCAGTCAGTCACTCCAGCGAGTATATGCCTCAGACATATATCCTGCCATGACCCATGCTACAGTCTCTATGCAGGCTCGTATGAAGATTAGAGAGAAAATGGAGACAAGATGATTCTGCTTGATGACAAATTTATTCTGGATAAACATTATGCTCACAACTAGCTGAGATCTCAACCAAAAAGGGTTACTTTTATCTCATATGAGATCTCAGCAGCAGTGAACCAACTCACCACACTCTTTTGGGGAGCTGACAAGTCATGGAGCCCAGCCTACCTGATATCCCATAGATTTTTTTTTTTTGCCTTGCCAAATGCACAGCAGTAGCCCAATTCTTTGCTGATAAGGTTGCCAGGACAAGAACTGCATCTCTACTAGGTCTCAAGATGATCTCAATTAGATGTCTGAGTATAATGGATTGGTGTTGGTCTGTATTTGAACATATTGATTAGGTTCCAAAGACAGAAAATTCCTCCACAAATGTATCAAAAGACACTACTTCCAGTAAACAATAAAGGCTGTCCTCCGTAAAAGTTCTTAAAACTCTGTGTAGTAATCAATCCACCAGCCAAAACGGGTTGCAAAGAATTCCAATTGATTTATTTATTTAACATAAAATAATAACCCGTTTTGGATGGTGGATTGATTACTACACAGAGTTTTAAGAACTTTTACAGAGAACAGCCTTTATTGTTTACTGGAAGTAGCGTCTTTTGATACATATCGATTAGGTTCATAGATTAGTACTAGACTAACTGCACTTGTGGGTCATTTCAAGCCTAGCCAATTACCCCATGTGGGGATCAAACCCTAAACTTTGTGTCTGTAAGGTAAACACTTTTAGCATTATGCCAACCTCCCACCCTTAAGTTAACTGCCTTGAAGGGCCATCTTAAACCTAGCCAATATCTCGTGTTCAGAATCCAACCCTGTACCTTGTGTCTAGGAGGTGAAGACCTTACCATTATGCCAAACCACTCACTGATTATGACTGTTTCATGAACATGGTTTCCAACCTGTTGTAACCTGCACCCATGAACTATAAAACTGCTTAGAACCTATCTCATGATGCATGGCTCATTAATTTTCCAAACTGTATACTCCTTTTTGAGAATCAGTAAGTTCCCAGTCATGTTGAAGGAGGTGATGGTGACCCTAATTCTTAAAAAAAAAAACTTCTGGAGAATTATCAGTCTGCCTCCAACCTCCCCATTCCTAAATTAACAAGGTTATTGAAAAGGTGGTTTATGCACAGCTGCATTCCTATTTAATGTGTGAAGACCCATTGGATCCATCTCAGACTATACTTCTAGACACAGCTCAGAAACAGTACTTATGCAGCTGTGCACGATCTTCTGATGGCAAGAGATCAAAGGAAATATCCAGTCCTGATTCTATTCCATTTCCCTCTTTCTCTCTGCAACATTTCATATACTAGATAATGGGATCCTAATCAAACACCTAATCCAGTACTGTATCATCTCAGGTACAGTCTTGAATAGGTTTAACTCATACCTATCTTGCAATATACAATATATGGTGTCTGGCTTAAATTCTACAGGCATATGCTCTTTGCAGTGTATCACAGGGCTCAGTCCTATCTCCCTTATTATTATTTACTGTGTATATGCTGTCTCTCAGGAGGATCATTAAAAAGAAGGGTAGTTCATACCAGTCTTACGCTGATGACACTTAGCTTTACCTTTTTACCTTTCATTTTCAATTACTCTAGAGCCAGATTTTACTTCTTTAAAAGACTGCTTGGGGTCTATCCTTTACTGGACATGCTTAAATCACCATCTAGCCAATATTCCACTGTTGCCACCTTTGGTGACCTCTGGAGACAACCAGTCAGAATTTCTCTCTCTCTCGGCTTAATTCTTGATAACAAGCTGACTTTTTCTGATCTGGTATCAGCTGTTGTAAAGCCATCATATTTCCATCTAACAAATATTGCCCAGAACAAACTTTGTTTATCTAGCATGGACTGCCAGACAGTGATTTATCTACTAGTAATACTTAGCTTGGCTTACTGTGATGTTTTGTAGTTTGGGCTGTCAGATACTGACCTCTAGCCTCTGTAACAGGTATACAAGTTTGCAGCTAGATTGATAGCTTTAGTGATAATAACTACTTATAACACACCAGTTTTGCCTTGATGCTCACATTCCATACCCTGCATGAACTAGGTCCTGCTTATCTAAAGGAGCTATTGAGATTCTGTGTCCCAGATGGGTACCTCAGAACATCTGATACAAGGCTGCTTGTCATTCTTGAGGCATATCTTGAATGTTCTGGCAGATCATCTTTCTCATATCCTCCCATATCCTCTGTAATGAGCTACCATCCTGGATTTGGGTATGTGAGACAGAGTCATCGTGAGCCCAGTAGAGGGATATGCACTCATTTTCAGCAACTGAATTTTTGACTGCTTGGGAGTGCATAACATTTTATTCACTGTATATTCTTAGATTATACTAGACTCTGGTTGGCTATGCTGTTATCTTTCAGCTCACATAGATTCATAGATTGTTACTAGGCTAACAATTGGGGGGGGGGTAATTTCTAAACCTAGCCAAGTTTTCCTGAAAGAATAATGATGTTCTGTATTCAAATAGGACATTGATAGCCAGGTATTTATAAGTTACCTCTGTCCATAAGGGACAAGAGTGCCAGGCCCGGTGCAAATTTCATATTCCCCATCCACTGGTCTAGGTTGTTCTTATACTGGGTAATAGATGAACTAAACTTCGCATTGATGGGATGCCTGTTCCATAGGAGGGGCAGTCAATGGGACACATATCTGTCTCTCCAGCATGTTCTGTTTAAGACACAGACAAAATTCAAGACCCTAGATCTTGTATTTCTGGTACTCTTTGACTTAGGACTATATAGGAGATTCATAAGTGTGGAGTTTGTAGATGCCTTGTAAGCCAGGCATAGATCACCCCTCAGCAATCAATAGGAGACTGAGTAGAGGGAAGATCCCTGACCACTGGTTCAAATCTTAGGGGGGTATTATCAACACAGTAGTTTTCTGGAATGGTTGACTTCCCAAAGGGTACAATTATGCATTTCTTAGCATTGAGTGTAAGTCCATGGCTTTGGCACCATTTGTTAGTCAGAGATAGACCTTCTTGAAGAATGCTAGTGCCTGCAGGGGAGTCCATGATAACCCCATCTTGCAATCATCTGCAAATGTAGTGAGCCATAAGCCTTCAGTAATTGCTTCCATTTCAGAGAAATAGATGCCAAAAAGGATCGGGTCCAGTTCAAAGCCCTGAGGAACTCTGCTAGTGACTAGTCTCTTGGTGGAGGTAGCCTCACCTATTTTGACCTCCTGAGTCCCATCAGTGAGCCAGCTGGCTATCCAATTTGTGATAAAAGGGCTTATATCTAAATTAGCGAGCTTGTCTATAATGCCTGAGTGGGATATTGTATCAAAAGTCTTGGCCAGGTCGAGGTAAGATGTGGCACAGTCATACTTTCATCCAATGGTTTGGTGACCTTCTCAAAAAAGTCCACCAGATTTAATAGGTATGACCTTCCTTTAGCAAAGCTGAACTGTGATGGGTCCACCATCTGCAGGTTACTTATATCCTCATTTATCATGTCCATGATGATTCTTTCCATGACCTTACATATGAGTCTGGTAAGAATTATGGGCCTATAGTTACCTGGATCAATGGTTAGACCTCCTTTGTTCAGGGGAATAGCTGTAGCCATCTTTCATTCCTTGGGCACAAAACCCAACTGAAGGTTCCAGTTGAAAAGTCATTCAAGTGGGCCAGAGAGGTCATGTTTCATGCTCTTTATTAAACATCCTGGGATGATATTGGGGCCATTCAATGCAGTGTTTTTGGCCTTGGAAAGTATATTGATTACCTGTTCCCTAGTAATGGTTGGGGGGATTGTGGTATGTGATATTTTCTTTGAACTATCAGGGGTGGAGTGGGGGAGAAATTTAAACTCAATCGGTCAGCCAAAAGGTTGGCAATGACCTCCAGTTCAGTGTGGTTGATGCCATTTACAATAAATTCTAAGCATTGTTGTATTTCCCCCTGAGTTTACGGACATAACTGTAGAAAGCTTTGTGGTTGTCCTTTGCCTGAGAAGCTATTTTTTCTTCAAATCTAGCCTTTGAAGTATTAATTTCCCCTATAAGCTATTTTTACATTTTTATATATTTTTATATTTATATTTCATTTTATATTATATTTTTACATAACTGTTTTAGATTGCTGTGTTTTATTGTTTTATATTGTCCTCTTTGCTTTTATTGTAAATGCTTAGTGCTAAACATTAAACTTTAAATAAGTAAATATATATATATATATATATATATATATATATATATATATATATATATATATATATAAATAATACATAGGCATTCTCCATCCCATCCATACAGACCCCAGTCCCCTGCACAGCTAACAGTTGGAGAAACTCTCTGAACAACCCCATACTCACCTCTCAAGCACATAACTGTGAAAAAGTGCTCCTCTAATATCCAACATGGTTCTGATTCCACCTTACCAGACACTGTACTTCATGAGGTTAAGGTGTGAAACACAAGACCAGAAAGTTTGAGATTTTTTTCTGTTGTACTCTCTGTTGGTACCCATATAGCCATTGGGTTACCAAAAATATTTGCTTCAAATGAGTGGGGACCTTGGTAAGTGACGGTGAGCTAGCAGGAAGGAGATACAGTGAAATATATATTTTGAAACACTTATGATATCTGTTGATGACTGGTCTTAATTAAATCATAAGTTGTGTGTCAATTTGCTTGGCAGTTCAGGAATAACAACACCTGAAACAGAAACAATGAGTTGAATTGGAAATTCTTAATTATTTAATATCAGTTAATTGCATTTAATCAACCTGAATTTATTGTTCTATTTATACTGCTGTGTTTTATGAGTATTTTGAGTGCTTGGAAGGCTTTGCTTTCAAAACACTGGACATGTTATAATAAATTGCTTGGTTTTTAATAATCATATTTGTGTTTTATTGATTTTTTTATCAGTTTTGTAAGTCACAAAGAAATTCCCAAAAATATGTGGACTCAGGTTTAGCTGAAAGATCCAGTATACAAAGGCTTTATTGCAGAATAAAAGAGACATAAGTGCTTTCACAGTTGAAACTGCTTCTTCAGATGTTATAAAAAACACTTTCATACTGCCATTAAATAGCACAATTAATTAAGAATACGACTGATCATAGCATACCCACAACTGAATGTTCCACCCTTCATGAACATACTG
Organism: Protopterus annectens; assembly: GCF_019279795.1. Lineage (NCBI taxonomy): Eukaryota > Metazoa > Chordata > Ceratodontiformes > Protopteridae > Protopterus > Protopterus annectens. The sequence goes on along the minus strand of NC_056743.1, from coordinate 674,784,027 downwards.
GCAACTACTATAAAACACTCACCAATAAAAACATATAAAAATAAATACATAGTCTTGGTATTTGTGAAAACTATCTAAACAAATGTCTGGCCTTGAGCATGGGTTTAATGGAGACCTTATCATTAAGGCCATGGCCAAAATCACTTCTTAGCCTAATAATCTATTTTGCTTCAAGTTGCTCTGTTAAATTCCTCACATCACCCCCACGATTATCCTCATACACACTCCTAATAACCAAGAACTTGAAGCTATGCTGAATTGTGGTCTCTTTAACATGTTTGGCTAAGGCATTAGTCATCATACAATTATTATTATGATATAAATATTCTTTAATTCTATCTTTCTAAGCACTATCTGTCTTCCCTACATAGAATTTATGGCATACCACACAGTATGCTAAATAGACAACATGCATAGACTCACAAGTGGCACATTCATCAAATACATAACTTTTGTGTTGCCCGGGATGTAAAACTGCCCCTGTACTATCCAAATACCTGCAAATGCTACATCCACCACAGGGTTTGGTTGGTATAATACAAATCACCGGTACCTGTATTCTTCTTAGGGTATTATAGTTGTCTTTTCAAAGACTTTGTGTTTTTAAACAAGAATCTTGGCTGTTCACCTAATATTTCCTTTATATCATTATCAGTTGTTAAAACTGACCAAAATTCCTTTAAAAACTTGTATAAAAGAATTAACATTACTAGAATAGTGTATTGGCACTTTTAAACAACTTTTTTTTCTTTTGCTTTTAATACTATTCCCTTCAACATTAACTTAACCAAAGAAGTATCCAAAAAATGTGGTTTAGCTGAACCATTCCTTAACTGTAAAACCTCATCTACAGCATAGTATACCTCGTGTTCACTATAACCCCTATCAACAAATGACCTCATTAGCCTGTCTATAAAAATCTTCATCCTCAACATTAAATCTAGAGGCTCTGAAAGCCTGTTTTTTAACCACATTCCTAAAAATATGTGGTGGATGCATACTATTTTAAAAGATGGTTACAATGACAGGGTTTTCTATACAGCTTTGTCAAAATCTTACCATCTTCTTCTACTATAACCCTGATGTCTAAAAAGTCAATACTTCTGTCTGAAAACATAAAGGAAAACTGAAGATATAAAGTACTTGAGTTTATATACTTCTCAAAAGCATGTAATTCTTCTAAACAGCTACCCAAATTAAAAATATGTCATCTACAAATCTCAAATAAAAAATTATTGACTTACTAAAAGTTCCCCTTATGACATGCTCAAGTTCCTAAACTGTCATCACTATGTTGGCATAGCTATTTGCACATGAAGTACATAGCTACATTATTTATTTGCCAATAAAAAGCATTATTAAACATAAAAACATTATTTTCTAGAATATACCCCAAAAGAGTATAATATAAGTCAATTTTCTCAATGATAAAATCTGTATACTCAGTCAAAAAAATTTTAACATTATTAATACCAGCACCAGGAAGTTAGAATTGGGGAGTCCACCTCTACAAAGAGGTGGGTCACAAGTGGAGTGCCTCAGGGATTAATCCTTGGACCGCTCCTTTTTGGCATTTAATTATCAGAAGTCAAGGCCAATGTCAGTGGTCTCTGGCTGACTAAATTTGCAGATGATTGCAAATTAGGAGCTGTCATTGAATCTCACATTGACACAAATATTCTCCAAGAGGGGCTGACACAGACAAACAACTGGTGTCAGAGTCATGGACTAAAACTAAATGCCAAGAAATGCATAATAGTATCCATTGGGAAGTCATCCATCCCGGGTAACTATCATATTGAAAACACACCCCTTAGAGTTGACCCAGTAGTCAGGAACTTAGGAACACACATAGATAGTAATCTAGCCTTTGAGCATCCTGTGTCTACATTGGTGAGGAAATCATTCTATGTTGCGCAACTTATAAACAAAGGTATGGCATCTAAGTCCAAGGAACTCATTGTTCCACTGTATTCGGCATTCATCAGACATATCATTGAGTGCAATGCCCCCTTTGGTATGTACCAAACCAGGCATATCCAACAGCTGGAACATCCACAGAGGTTCCTCACTAAAAGAATACAGGGCGTATGTAATATGTCCTATGCAGACAGCCTCTAGGCCCTATCCCTGCATTCTGTCTCCTACAGGCTTTTGAAAGGAGATCTATGCCTAGCATACAGGGCATTGCCAGACCCCACTCTGATAGACCTCCTGCATATCCACAAAACAAACAGTACCAGAATTACCCATTCTAAAGACTTAAACCTTGCCTGTGATATAAATAGGACCTGCTGAAGAAATAGGTATGTATCCCAGGGACTACCCCATCTATGGAACAGACTCCCTATCCATGTGAAGCAGAGTTCCTCCCTAATCCAATTCAAGTGCAACTTGGACAACTGGATGGGAAACCAGAAATTCATCCCTGGTTTGGCACCTATGTCTCTGATGCAAACAGGTAGCCTGTAAATGGTACATCTCCCAGGCCCATGCCTGGTATCAGAACTTGTTAGAGATTTGGGATGCATGGCTAGGCTTAAAAAGGCCCTTGTGGTCATTAGCCTAGTAAACATCTATGAATTTATGAATCTATTATTTGGGATCACTGTAAATAGTGACCTAACATCAAGGGTAACCAATAAAAAAATGGTGCTAAACACATGCCCTTTTGTGTTTAAAAACAAATCCTTCAAAAAGTGTTGAGTATCCTTCAAAATGTACTTATCTGAATCCAAAAAAGGTCTCTAAACATTTTCTCAATGAAAATGGACATGGGCTCAGTACACCATTGACATCCAGACACAATAAGACGTAATGGTGGATGAACCAGTTTCTTATGTAATTTCAGGAGACCATGAAGGACCAGTATCAAAGGTTTATCAACCATCAAATAATCATAAAAAGGCTTGTCAATAACTCTCTTAATTAACAAACATTTTAAACTGCAATGAGCATTGGGAAATCATATAATCAACACGTTTCCTTATAATTTTACTATAAAAACTGACATCAGCCAACATTAAATTCATCTCTGTAATATACCAGACACTATCTAACACAACAATAGGTCCACCCTTGTCAGTTAGTCTTATAATGATATCTGTGTTGTCCTGTAATTTATGTAAGGAACTGAGTTCATCCTTAGTCAAATTACAATGTTTATATAATCTACTTTTATTATTTGCAATCATCTTATAAAATTCTTCAATGCATAGTTTTTCAAAAGCTGCTACCAATGGATTTAAGTTAGGAACAAAAACACTGAGCTTCCTAAAATGATTTAAAAAACTTCACAATCCAGCTAGTGTGTCATCAGGGATGCCGCTTCAAAGGGATTTGGGTGCTAGAAAGAAACGCTCATAGTGGAAGCACAAGTACATAAAACCGATGCACCGAAAGATAGAAAAAGAGCCACTGAAGGTGTTGCACCTCTTATTCAGATGAAACTAAATTTTCTGCTACCTATAAAGGAAAAATCAGTGCCTTTGGGAAGACAACAGTCGAGGAGTCATTCCTGAATGAAAAGGAAACCAGAGGGGGACATAGCAGAGATGCCAACTCTGAAGAAAGTTTGGAAAAGCAACAAGGCACTTTAGTTTGGAATTTATCTTTGTATACTTTGACTGTGATGGATTTTGAACTTTTATCTAAAGGCCTTTCTTTAATTCCAACCTAGCAAGTGGACTTTACAGAGGTAATTTTAAGTTTGAAATCTTTTACCAGAAATTTAATGTTGAAACTGAACTATAAGAACAATGTTGATGATTCTGGGCTATATTATAACAGTTTTTTAATCATTTTAGGAAGCCCAGTGTTTTTGTTCCTAACTTAAATCCATTGGTAGCAGCTTTTGAAAAACTATGCATTGAAGAATTTTATACAATGAATGGAAATAATAAAAGTAGATCATATGAATGTTATAATTTGACTAAGGATGAACTCAGTTCCTTACATGAACTGCAGGACAACACAGATATAATTATAAGACCAGCTGACAAGAGTGGACCTATTGTTGTTTTAGATAGTGTCTGGTATGTTACAGAGATGAATTTAGTGTTGGCTGATGTCAGTTTTTATAGCAAAATTACAAGGAAATGTGTTGATTATATTATTTTCAGGGTTCATTGCAGTTTAAAGTGTTTGTTAACTAAGGAAGTTATTGATAAGCCTTTTTATGATTATTTGATGGTTGATAAAAATTTGATACTGGTCATTCATGGTCTCCCGAAATTACATAAGAATCCGGTTCATCCTCCATTATGTCCTATTGTGTCTGGACGTCAATGGTGTACTGAGCCCATGTTCATTTTCATTGAGAAAATATTTAGACCTTTTCTGGATTTAAATAAATACATTTTGAAGGATACTTGACACTTTTTGAAGGATTTGTTTTTAAAAACAAAAGGGCATGTGTTTAGCACCATTTTTATATTGGCTACCCTTGATGTTAAGTCACTATTTACAGTGGTCCCAAATGATGTTGGTATTAATAATGTTAAACATTTTTTGACTGAGTATACCAATTTTACTTTTGACAAAACTGACTTATATTGTGCTCTTTTGGGGTATATTCTGGAAAACGATATTTTTATGTTTAATAATGCTTATTATTGACAAAAGAATGGCATAGCTATGGGCACTTCTTGTGCAAATAGTTATGCCAACATGGTGATGGCAGTTTGGGAACTTGAACATGTCATAAGGGGACCTTTAAGTAAGTCGATAATTTTCTATTGAATATTTATAGATGGCATCTTTTTAATTTGGGGTAGCTGTTTAGAAGAATTACATGCTTTTCAGAAGTATATAAACTTTAGTACTTCATATCTTCAATTTTCCTTTATGTTTTCAGACAAACATATTGATTTTTTAGGTGCCAGGGTTATAGTAAAATGAAAATGATAAGATTTCGACAAAGCTGTATAGAAAACCCTGTCATTGTAACCATCTTTTATTTCAAAATAGTATGCATCCCCACACATTTTTAGGAATGTGGTTAAAAATCAGGCTTTTAGAGCCTCTAGACTTAATGTTGAGGATGAAGATTTTTATAGACAGACTATTGACTTAGTTAGGTAGTTTGTTGATAGGGGTGAATATGAGGTACACTACGCTGTAGATGAGGTTAAACAGTTAAGGGACGGTTCAACTAAACCACATTTTTTGGATACTTCTTTGGTTAATAGTGAAGTTAATGTTGAAGAGAATAAAATTAGAAACAAAATAAAACGTTGTTTAATAGTGCCAGTACACTATTCTAGTAATGTTAATTCTTTTATATACATTTTTAAGACAGTTTGGTCGGTTTTAACAACTGATGATGATATAAAGGAAATATCAGGTGAACGGCCAAGATTCTTATTTAAAAACATGAAGTCTTTGAAAAGACAAATATGCTACCCTAAAAAGAATACAGGCACCAGTGGTTTGTATTATAACAAACCCCTGTGGTAGATGTAACATTTGCAGGTGTTTGGATAGTACAGGGGCCTTTTTACATCCTGACTGACTTAAAAGTTATGTATTTGATGTTTGTGCCACTTGTGAGTCTATGCATGTTGTCTATTTAGTATACTGCATTGTATGTCATAAATTCTATGTAAGGTAGACAGGGCTTTGAAAGATAGAATTAAAGAGAATTTATATCATATTAATACTTGTACAATGACTAATGCCTTAGCCAAACATATTAAAGAGATGACAATTCAGCATAGCTTCAAGTTCTTGGTTATTAGGAGAGTATATGAGGATAATAGTGGGGGGGTGATGTGAGGAATTTAACAGAGCAACTTGAAGCAAAATGAATTATTAGGCTAAAAAGTGATTTTGGTCATGGCCTTAATGATAAGGTCCCCATTAAACCCATGCTCAAGGCCAGACCTTTGTTTAGATAGTTTTCACAAATACCAAGACTATGTATTTATTTTTATATGTTTTTATTAGTGAGTTTTTTATAGTAGTTGCCAGTATGTTCATGAAGGGTGGAACTTTCAATTGTGGTATGATATGATTGGTTGCATTCTTAATTGATTGTGCTATTTAATGGCAGTATGAAAGTGCATTTTTTATTACATCTGAAGAAGTAGTTTCAACTGTGAAAGCACTTATGTCTCTTTCTTTCTGCAATAAAGCCTTTGTATACTGGATCTTTCAGTCAAACCTGAGTCTACATATTTTGGGGGAATTATCATTTGTTTTATACTGCTTTGTGGACTGGGAAACTGGTAGATATTGGTGGGGGGGGGTTGTCTTCTTTAAGTCACAAAGAAATGCCAGGATAGAGACTTGAAGGTTACAGTCTCAGAGGTTTACCTATGTCAGCAACCAGCAAGATGAAGAAAGAGGGGATTTGGAGTATACTGACCAACTGTGTTAGTGGACAAGGCAGATGGCCTTGCAACTTGTATGAGAATGGGGAGATATGGCAGAAGAAACAGTACTATGCTAAGGACAGACTCCATCTTAGCCAAGAAGGAACAGTTGCGCTTGATTCTGGGTGTGTCACAGAACCAGCAGGAGTGGTAGATATGTATTATACAGAAGGAAAAAATGGGCAGAAGGCCAAAACTGTGACTCAGATCATGGATGGATAGTATTACTATGTAATGCAAGGAATGTGGGAGCAAAGATGGGGAGCTGAAAACCAAGATGCAGAAGTGGAGGATGGACATTATTAGTAACACATGGGTCGGTGACAAGAAGGGAAGGGATTTGGAGTTTCCTGGTATAAGTTGTTCATTAATAAAAGAGAAAGAAGGAATAGAAGAGGAGTAATCATCTCTACAAAAGGAGAGTATCCCATGAAAGAAGCAAAAGAGAGGGCAGAGTGCAAGACCTAGAATAAACATCCTAACACTTAGTTTGCAGGACAGGGTACTGTTGGATCATTATTGTGCAATGGATGTAGACACATCAAGAATGGAGAATGAGAAACTGGATGAAAGAATAAAGGTGCAATAGTAGGAAAAATGCTATTTTCATGGGGAATCGGAATCAGAATCAGCAGGGGGCAGACTAAGAGATTCCCATCTCCAGGATGGAGAATGAATTAAATCAAACTGAGGTCATAAACAACGATGGGTTCACCTAACTGGAACAGGATTACACCAGAAAGGATATAATTCAGAAAGTGATCCCAAACTTGGCGTGAGAGAGTCACAGATATACAGATTTAGGTGCTGTGATTGTGCCTCGCATTTGGAGGAAGAGTGAGAATATAAAGACAAAGAATGTGGGGGGGGGGGGTTAGGGGAACAGATTATGCTGAGCTGGAGGAACAGGTCAAAGATTAGTTAGGGATCTATGACAAAATGAAGGAGAAACAAGTTATGGGAAATGGTCAGAGATGGAACTCAGAGTAATGGACAAGGGTGTCAGGAAAAGATAAAAAGATGGAGCCAATGTAGGTACATAAGAATGTGATGACAGGGCAAAAACAGAGGCCATACGAAAGGAGCGGTGCAGGGGTGTGAAAGTTAGAGGAGGCACAGCATAAGAGGACAAACAGAATGGCAACAATCAAGGTGAGGACAGTAAGGGAGTAAGCTGAAAAATGAGTAGAAGAAGGGTTCAAGAAGGAGAACAAAGGCTTTTGTACGTTTACATTGATAAAGAAGGGGAGCAGAGCTGATCAGATAACCAGAGAGAGAGCAAAGGAGGGAGGAGGGCAAGGAAATAGTGGGAAAAATCCAGAGGCACTGAATGAATACCTTGTTTCAGTTTTGACAAAAGAAAGAGTGGTATTCCAGGAGGGAGGAAGGGCAAAGTGGAGGGAGCAGTGGGCAGAAATCTGGATAGAAAAAGAGAATTTAGAGAGAAACTGGCTACCCTCAGAGAGGAGAATAAAGCAGAAGGACCAAGATGGCTACCTTCCAGAACTCTGGAATGCCATGTCATCAAGAGAAAAAGCCTGGATAACTTATAATGCCCCAAAATCTCCCTGAATAATTTCTTCAGATGTTTTGGGGTTCTAATACCATGACAGAAATAGATCTCATTCCGAGTCAGAGTATGATAATTTGTGAAATTAGCACTGATTCAGTCTTTGATATTTACCAAGAATTCTCTTCTCTCCACTATCAATTCTGCCTCTTCTGCAATTCATAAAGACTTACATGCATCGCTAGCATATTTAAGTATGTCTTATTTATTTATTTATTTTTTATTAGCATTGTTGCTCCTACTCCTATTGAAACTATTTGGGTGTCTTTATCCAATACTGCTCCAGTTTTTGCTTGCATACCCTGGTATTTTATGATGTTTGTGCCTTACAGTACACAGGACACTATAATTTCTATGTATAGCTATTTCAATTATTCATGTTAACTTTTACCTTTTTTCTTTGGTTACCATATCCATTTTTCTTTCTTCTACTTTCTTAACTGTTGGTATTGGATGATCCCATGTTGTCATAACTTCTTATTTTCCAATAATTCTTAGTGGTTCATGTTTCCAGTGCTTCTCATATACCTGCATGATGTAGTGTTTGCACAATACCCAGGGCAACAGTTTTGCCAAATTGTGCCTTTCAGTATACAGACCCTCAGCTTTGAGTACATCACATCCAGCTACAAGATTCACAAGTGTTTCTTGTTCTGTACTATGAAACTTGCTTTTGTCTGTATTCCCCACTTTTTCTACAGACTTTGCAAACAATCGTGTATTGTCCTGAGCTGGCATTATTATATTATTAACCTTTCATTTTGGTTAAAATTCATCTCTCCTTAACCATTTGTCTATCACACTATAATTGTGGTTGTTCCGGGAGTTCTCTATACTTGCCACTATAATTGTGGACTTTCCAGTTTTCTTTCCTTTTCTTCTGCTCCTGTTTTTACATTCTTTTTTTTTAACTTTTTGCTGCCACCTCATTTTTATCTTCCTCTAGAGTGATTCCTATTCCTGGTCTTTTCCAAAATGCTTCTGCTAATGTGAGCAAAGTTGTCATCTTAAACTTTTGTTTTCTTCATGGTTTAGAACGTTCACTGTGTTTTGATCTGATGATGTAAACAAGTATCTATGCAGTCACATGACTGCTGACCTACAATATGGCCACTTTCAAGGATCCCCATATTTCCTTCTGACCAATAAATATATGAACTTGTTATGTACTGTTTGTCATAACCACCCAGTGGTATGAACCTTGGATCTTGATGATTGTCACTGTTAAAGTGACACCTCAAACCCATGTGAAAAAATGGGAAAAGGGGCTGCGGGTGGATGAATGGTACTGATAAGCATGAAAAATGTCTCTTGCTTTCTTGTTCAAGTGATACGATCCTCTTTGGGGCCAGTCACACTAAAGCTGTAAGTTAGAACAGGACAAGTAAGTGGATTTATACTTAGACTTTATTCCTAAATATCAAGCACAGCTGTAGATGGCTCTTCTAGTGCCCGGTGTTCTCCAATCTTGCGCCCCTCAACTATAAGTTAAAACTCAAGAGATAACCAGGTCCCATTTCTAGGAGCTTATTACTGCTTCTTTTAACTCTTATGTCCATTCAGCATATTTATAACATCTTCATAAATACTTAAATGTATTGATTTCTTGTTTTTAGATGGTGTCACTATTATTTTAATATTATTTTTGCTTTGTTTCCCAGTTCTCTAGAAAATCATTTTGGTTCATTAAAGATTTGTTGTTTCTGTACTTTTCTTTTATATACTGTATACTTTCTAAGATATTCTGCTTGTATTGATATTTCTCTTTTATTATTGGATGTAGTGTATGATAAATCCTGGTTTGTTTTGATGTTGTGTTTTGCTTTTACCATATCTGTCTTTCAAAGACTTTTTGATTAGTCGTTCCCTTTTTTGTATTCTTCTGACAGTGATACATCTAGTCTTAATAGCCTTTTATTTTTATCTTTTCAATGCTTCCAAAGTTGTTACCCTACATTTTTGTGGTAACACTTTATCTGTTATTAATGTAGCTGCATGGTAGTAAATTCTATTTATTTCAGTTATATTACATGAATATCTCTTAATAATCCCAATTACTGTGTTCATCCATTTCCCCAGTCTTCTACCATTTAAGTCTTATCCATTGTCTGTAATGTTTCTTTAATCTATCTTAATATGTCTGTACATTTCTATTAAATTTAGCAAGTCTTACCTTAAATCATTCTTTTCTAGACTGAGTTCATCCTCTTTCCTTTATTGTACAATATAAAATTGTATTTTCATGTGAGCATCCTTCCAAAGGTTTCAAAACATCACCCAGTGGCAGATCTTCTCCCAGTGCATCCTGCTCTGTTTGCAGCACCACCATTTGGGAACAACTCATTTACCCATTATGTTGCACTGCCTGTATCAGTTTCCACAGTAAATCCTTCACGTCACAGCTGGTGTAGCACTTCATTTTCTATGTGTTTCTTTTCTGCATTACTAAATTTCATTTTTTTCATTACATTCCACTTTTGTGATCTTATTTTTGCAATGTTGAACTTTACTACAACCTGGTGTCTTTGCCTGTTTTCTCTTCAAATATCTTTGGAGCTACATTTTTCATAATAATTAGTATGACTTTCTTCTTTGCATAAATATTGCATTATATCAGATCACTTTTCTTTCCAATGTCCATGCTTCTTTTTTATCATTTTTGATAGTGCCTGCTTTTGTTATTTTTCTTGTAGCACTTCATCTAGGCAATGATTCACTCTGATCTGTTAGGATCTTAAATTATTATCCGTAGCTTTTACCAGTTATTTCTTGTGCAAGTGTTTTTCTTTCCTCCAATTTCTTTCTTGCTCTTACTATATACACTCTGTGTGGAAGTTCTGGGTTTGTTGCGTAATAGTAATGATTGATAATCTCTTTCTTATTCTTGGACAGACCACTTTATTGTCTCTAAGCCTCTTGCTTTGCCTACCATTTGTTTCCAAAGGTTAGCCAAACATTCCACTTATGCTGTGCTGCTGATGCCATAAGAAGGCTGAAACTTGCATGTTCACAGCTAGTGGGATTTGGCATTATTGGCCTGAATTTGTCCATAAATAGACTTAAAAAGAAAAAAAATTCATGGACATTCAGAATTGCCATATAGCTGAAACACCTGATGTCCTTAAAGGGTCATTTGCATATATCCCATGTTGCCTCTAATACAAGAGGTTTAAGGAATCACATAGTGGAAAGTCTAGCCTTGGTAGATTTTTCTTTTGGATTTTTACTGTTTGTTTTTTTTTTTCTGTGTGACCCTTTTACTCATTGTTTTAGTTTGTAAGTCCTGACAAGCTGGAAAAAAGACAGAAAAAACAGGAGAAGAGTGAATTTTGAAAATTGCTCTTCTCCTTTAATTTTTTTGGGGGTGCAAGGTCCCTGCCCCCAACTCTCTAAACATATATACACCAACTCCAATATCGCTATACCTGTGAGAAAATGGAATATTCCAAGAAACAGCATCTCAGGCTTACTATACGTAAGTCTGATCTTTCAACAATTCGGTCTCCATATTTTGGGACTCGCTGTAGCGGTTCCCAACATTTTAAATGGTCACTGGTATGTGCCTACTGCAGCCTTTATAGAGTAGTTTAGTTTCAGTGGATGAGCAGATAACAGTGCCCCACTTGCCTCATCAGCAAACTTGATCAACCACATTTCTGAGATATTGCCTTGGATATCTTCTGAATAAATAACAAAGAGGAAAGGGCCCAGTGTTGATCCTTATGGTACCCTACTAGTTACAATTTTACAGTCAGAGGCAGTACCAGCAACTTTCACAACTTGGAATTTGTTGGATAGCCAGTTTGTAATCCAGTGGACAATGTAAAGGTTTACATCAATATGTCTAATTTTTCAGTAATACTTGCAGGGGGTAATGTCAAAAGCCTTGGCACAGAAAAAAGTTGCAAATAGTCAGCAATGGAAACAATGAATGTTTCTGGTCCAGTACACCATTCTGTTTTAAGTCTCATGCCTGCTACCTCTGGGGTGACCCACATATTTTAAATCCTTTTTACTCTATCTCTCTAAATTCCAAAACACTGTACCTCCTGCTTGATTCTGCATCACTTTCCATTACATATGAAGTATTCACCGTATTGCCTACTTTATTCACATTAGCTGTCTTTATGTATTATTCTGCATTTTGCCTTTACTTTACCTTATTAATTTGGCACTTAGCCATATCCTGCTGCAACTCAACAGCATGTCTTACAGCTGTTTCCATGGAAACTGCCATCCTTAAAGGCTTTTCTTAATTATAGGTTTCCTTTAGTCTGGACTGAAAATGCTCTGGGAGTCTGTGCTACATATCCACACATACTTTCATCTCACTGTCTCTGATATCTATATAACTATATCACACATTTATTGATGGCCCTGAGGTTAAGTAATTCTGCAGAATTCTCACAATTTCTTCAGATTATTTTGACTTCCAGATTGCTGTCATTAGTAAACTCTGCACTAATCCCTATGAATAGGAGTCCATTACGTTAAGTAGTTTGGAAACTTTCCTGGTTCCGTCAAGATTATTAACTTTGCAGTAAAATCCTACCATACTTCAAAAGAAGTATTAAAAGTACTCAGACATTCTAGCAGGATCTGTCATTTTCCCATTTTCTGTTATGCACAAATTATCCAATAAATAAGTCTTCATTACATGAAAAAACATAACATCGCTGCACTGCTTTACTCTTATGCATTTTATAACTTTTATATACAAATAGTGTTCACAACAACAACAACAACATATACAAATAGTGTTTGTCTTACCTGACAAGTTGTCTCTTACAATGGAAAGCTAATTTCATAGACATTATATGATACTTTCTCATATCATAACTTTTAGTTTTCAGAAAGTCATTTATTTAGCACTGTCATTTAGTGAATTAACTGTATGCATCCCCAGCTTCAGCAGTTTACCCAGTTAAGCCCAGGACAACTGTTCAGCACTTCATTCCGTATGTAAAAGATCTTTCAGTGCCTAAAATAGATTCTGCAAAGAATTCATTCCTCTTAAGGATTATTTCTCCACTATTATCTTTAATTTGTAGCAACAGTCTTATAATGGATTGATTCCATTGTTTGAAAAGAACTCATGCAAGTGCTTTCCACATTTATGCTGTTGTGGCAAAAGGAGGTACTGCCAACCATTCTAGGAGAAGTGAGGCACTGGATGTATAACATATGTCATCATAGCTAGCTGGAATTGTGTAAATAATTATATGTCATTTGTATATCAAATTGATTTGTACAGATGCTTGTGCTGAAAATATATTTCTGAGGTTTGTGTTAAAATGGTGTTTCCTGCTGGACAGAAAAGAAATGTACATGCATTATTGTAACTGTTTAAATATATACATTGTAACAGCATATACTGGGAGAGAAGAGGTTAATCCACCTGACTTTGAAAAAATATTCTTGAAATTAAATTACTTTATGTGTTAAGTCATAAAGATGTTATCCCACAGTTTTCAATGGAGCAAGAGACAATGTCTGTGCTAGACAATAGGTTGTAGCTCCTGTAGGAAGAGTGGAATGGTTTTATTGTTTTATGGCTTCCAGATGCTTTAATAGAACTTAGCTAAAGGTCTAGAGTGTATTGCAGCACCTAGGTGCTAAACCCTGGCAGCTTGTAGTGATGCATGATAGTGTGGGAAAGAGTCAGAAGACCAGATATGTGTGATGCCATTCTGTAAGCCAGCAATAATAGTTAGATATTAGTAGGACATTGCTCTCAGCATTCTGTATTCTGTCTTGGATCTGACAACAAGGACCACTCACCCACATTTATACCTCTCAAATGTACAGATTTTCACAGAATGTCCAGATTTATGCCTCATATTTTTGTTCCATTTTTCATGAAATTTTATTTTTTGGAAGATTAGTGGTGAATCATTAAAGACTGAAGTTAGAAAATAATGACAGATGTCTGAGTTTCAGACTTCATACCATTCAAAAAAATCATGCTAATGCAAAACCTGCTATTTTATCAATGTTTTAAGTTTGTAAGAACAATGTTTAAAAACTGTCCCTATTTTGGGGCCTTTTTTCCCACTTTTATTGTGGCTTTGTCCAGACTTCATGCTCTAGGAGGTTGAGAGGTATGCCCACATTATCTTGCCTTGCTCTATTCAGTAAGTAGAAACAGTCATTCTTAAGATTAGTCAGGAAAATATAGTGGGAATAATTACGCATTGTGTTTTCTGTAACTGTGTGCCTCTTTCCAGCTGTGTTATTGTCAATATTTCCTGTTACTGAAACTCTGGTGTTTGCTACAAATAGATATTTAGTATTTTCATGTTATTTTATTATTTATTATAAAATATATTTAAACTTTTCATTGTGGTTGGTCCTTTTTAGGAGTATTTGCACATTTTATTTGGTGATAACTCTGACCACTCCTGAAAGCCTGGCTGTTTGGTCAACATTACCATTTGTATTAATATTAATTTCACTCAGTATAATTGGATACCCTTTTAACAGCCTTATAGTAACTGACTGGTGGCAGTGAATCTACCTTATAGTTTGGGCAATGTTGGTAGAGTAGATAATCCATGCCAGCTTTTCCCAGGTGTGTGTGTGTGTGTGTGTGTGTGTGTGTGTGTGTGTGTGTGTGTGTGTGTGTGTGTGTGTGTGTGTGTGTGTGTGTGTGTGTGTGTGTGTGTGTGTGTGTGTGTGTGTGTGTGTGTGTGTGTGTGTGTGTGTGTGTGTGTGTGTGTGTGTGTCAGCTACTTGGGCAGGGACATGTACTGGTTAAACAGAGAGATTGGTGGAGGACTTGGCTTGGGCACTTGGCTGAGGACTTCACCCTGAAGCTGTGTCAGTGGGGAGCCTTACTGGGAACCTGGGGAGAGACAAAAAGAGAAACCCAGACCCTTGGCTGACTGTGTTCCCTTTGTGCATTTAAGGGAAATCGTGCTTGATGCAGAGAGATCTGCATCTGGAAATACTGGGTGTATCCATTTGTATTCCATGTGAACCTCCCCCTCCAGTGTCAGTGTTCAAAATGCAGGCTCCTTGATTACTGGCCCAGAGTGAGAATGTCACAACTGGTATGAGGACTTCTTTTTGTCTGCTGCCTCATTTTATTCTGATTTGCTCCCATTTGTCAGGCCCTCGCCTTACAATTTTGGTTGCATCCAAGGC